>NW_015652295.1:160338-172121 GCF_001515625.1 Sinocyclocheilus rhinocerous | reverse complement strand
CCCACCCTTGGCACCTTTAAGTAGTAACCCTCCAGATTCAAGCCTGGACAGTTCCAACGTTCGGTCGTAGCGGCACGAGGAGGTGAGCGGTAGAGAGCGGCGTGAGTAGCTCCAGCTACAGACAGAGAGGAGACGGTCTCGACGGGTCACGTCCTGGTTACACTGCATGCTTGATGTTGTGTCCTCTGAGCCCGTGCGACAAGAGGCTAAGAAAAGGCCTGCGTCCTTCTGCCAAAAAAAAATAAACGAAAAGAAAATGTATGCTGCTGTCACACGCAGGGAAAGAAAGTCTCTCCGTTCAGCTGAAGAGATGCAGCCAGGGATTCGGCGGAGTCTGACTCTTAACCGTAGGACGTTAAGAGTGCTGATTTCCACCGGAAAAGGAAGGCGCCATTTTACTCTGGCTGCTTCCTCTCTGTTGAATTCAAAGAGATGTCAGTGTTTCTTACCTACAGTAGAACTTGAAGCGTTGTAGCCATTACTGTAAGCCAAGCTGTCAAAAGAAGATCCATAAAGACAGAAGTGCTTGGCTAAGATGGGACAGGAAAGGGAAACGGTAACCTCAGAGACATGGCGTTCTCATGGGAATGACCCTACATCAAGCCAGATCTCCACTGGATTGATTTTCAGAGTTCGGTGATGAGGAAATGGATATGGCCAGAGTTCCTGTTTGATTCGGGGGGGGATTAATGAAATAAATAATGGACTTTTTTTTGTGCTCCGGTATGATGTTCTCTTTGTTGATGTACTGTATGAAATTTATGAGATTATTTTTTCTTTTCTTTTTTTTTTTTTGCATGGATGCAGAGTTGTTTAAAAAAATCAGAAGTTTATTTTCCTCAAGACTTGCAAAAAAAAAGAAAAAAAAAGAGAGGAAGAAACTTATTTAAGGATGAACAGATCATCCATTTTCAACAATTTGTATTATTTTTAATATGAAATTCTCTAGTGCATGATTTTCAAAGAGACTGAATGCAAAATGATAATGATGTGATTGTCATCCTTTAGAATATTCTTCTGTATTTTTACAGATCTCGGTTACAGGTGTGGCCTGATGAGACTTTGTATCTCATATTATTAACAGAAAAAAAGCAAGGGATCGTCAAGGAAAACAATAAATATACAATATTGATTTCGATATAAAAACGAACATGAAAATTGTACATTTCTCCCTTCAAATGCAGCCATAATTCTGTGTTCATGTGGAGACGGAGCTGTAGATTATGGGTCTGTCATGATTCCACTGTTCTGTTACAATAGAATGGCTCATTCATTCAAAGCAAGCATGTTGAAAAGGGTCTGTAACATGGATTGAGCACACCGTCTGAGTAATACAGCATGTTTTGATAGAGACATCTGGGAATTTTTCGCAGTTTTGTGTACAGTGCATGTGGACCAGTGGCTCGGCCGTCCCCTGATCTAGTGTCGTCCACAGATTCAGGTCGGGGTTGAGGTTTTGTGGCCGATGGTTCAGACATTCAACGCAACATTCCACCTCTTGGCACTCATCTTTTCTTGACGTTTTGAAAAGAAAAAAAGGAAAAGAAAATCAAACAGACAAAAGAAATCTAAAAAACAAGAGGGAAAAAGTTAAGAACATTTATATTTATTCAAGTTTGACTTGAAAAAATGTTGCAAGTATATTTTATTTTATTATTGTTATAAAGAAAATGTTATAAAAACGGATCCCATTGGATGGTGCTGTACGCAGTCTCTGAACTCAAAGAGGACTGGACAATGTTCATTCTCGTTGTGTTGTTCAATGCAACAGACACTGGTTGTCGAATTAGGAGCGAGTCACAGTTTGTGGATATGGGGAAAATTGCCACACAATATGAATTTTTAATTGTTTCTTGTTTTGAGAGAATAAAATTCATTTACTAATCCCTGTGTTTGTCTGCAATCATTCACCAAAACTTCTCACAGGCATGACATGCTATCAAAAAAATACCAAAACATTTACTTATAAGGCCACTTAACATACGGCAGAGCATCTAGATGCCAGTACTAAACCATACTAAATACTAAGTAAAAAATGGTACAAATAATCCAATCAAATGTAGTCACCGAAGTAATTCAAAAGTTTAAATATATAACATTAAGCCACAGATGTGCTAATGGCAGAATTCTTTACTTTTCACCTAAATAAGACAAAATCTGCTAAGGGGTAATTAAACCTTTCGGTAACAAATCGTAAAAATATTTTATTGGAAAATTACCATTTTATCAAACACTGATTGCCTTAATATTTTAAAGGAGACATAGTATGCCCCTTTTTACAATATGTAATATAAGTCTCAGGTGTCCCCAGAATGTGTCTGTGAAGTTTCAGCTCAAAATACCCCACAGATTATTTATTATAACATTTTGAAAATGCCTATTTTGAGTGGAAGCAGAAACATGCTGTTTTTCGTGCCTGTCTCTTTAAATGTAAATGAGCTGCTGCTCCCCGCCCACTTTTCCAGAATAGAGCTGCGCCATTACAGCTCGTACCTGTTAAAAATATCTGTTTTGGTTCTGATTATCATGTTTATCACGCTGAAATCATGCGTTTTAAACCATATTAGTTTAAACTTCTGATATACGGTTTTCTGAGAGCACACATCTGAAGCACACGGACAGAAAGCGGCTGTCACGCGGCATGTGAGTACTAAACTAAGTTCTCATTCACACGCAAGTTTAGGTTAAAAACACACATGAGTTACAAAAACAGTCTGTGAAGGTAAACAACTGGGAAATAAATCGCATGTTTATTTTATAATGAGATCCCTTTGCAACGTCACTAGGAGAGCGAAATCAGACGTGCTCAATTTTGCAGACGCTTGCAGAAAAAGGCTTACCAAAACAAAGTTACTGGGTTAATCTTTTTCACGTTTCCTTGGTTGGTAGATGCACCGGGGACCTGATTATAGCACTTAAAACCTGGAAAAGTCAGATTTTCATGATATGTCACCTTTAAACAACCGAGAAGACTACAGGTGATATACATTATAAAAATCACCTGTCAATTTCAGTGAATGAAGCACATATTTATACTCACATGCGTATTAGGTATAACGTATTAGGTATAACGTATTAGGTACGTTACGGTCTGACAGACAGCATGTTGAAGCCACTCGTGCCGCCATTTTCTTCTTGGAAAGCGATGATGTAGTCAAAATATCTGGTAGTGTGGGTTTTCCAGAAAATGTGTGTACTCCCTGGACCTCTTCAGGCTTCTTGTAAATAATATCATATATTGTGCATGTTATGTTGACAGACTAAATGTTACATTCAGCTGTCGCAAATTCTCCGATTTAAAGCCACAGCTAGAAGCAAAGAAAGTAACTGTCATTTTTTTTAAATAATGTAACTTAAAAAATAGAACTAAAACGTTGCTTGCATTCATATTAAACGGAACTTAAATACCGACTGGTTCTTAAGACATTATTGGTTGTTCAGTATTTTTGTAAAAAAAAAAAGAATAAAAGATCTGAGGTTGAGAACATTTACTTAAATATAACTTTTTTATGTGCTAAAACATCAAAGAAGCAATATGAAGTTTTAAAAGGTCATTACTGTCTTTATTGGGTGTACTAGAATAGGTTGACATGCTTTAATGTTGGGGAACTGGATTATTTAACAAAACAAACACAAACTATTTACAGGCCATTTTTATACATTTTGGGGGGTTGTTGTATTTTAAATATATAGGTAGGATTGCATGATAAGATGTTTAAGGTGGGGCTTTGCAAAGGTCTATCTGCATGCACTTTCAGATACCTACAATGTATATTACGACTAGTTAAAATTATGTTGTAGATATCTTGATGCCAATTACGACAAGCCAAAAATGCAGAATAGATGATCTGGATATCTCTAAATTACTAGTAGAGCCAGGTGTATGAAATCCTAAAATGGTTTGCCATACTCCTGTGGGCTTCAAATAGCAAGTAAAGGGCCACATAGAGTAGCTAATTTTTTAGATGTTACTTACCTGTTATTACTTACCTGGTGAGATTATTTTTCAAATTAACATTAGTAAATTGAGAGGGTTAACCTCTCTAGAACTGAAGCAAAATAGTAATGGTTAATATTTCCAGATCATATTTTTCCATGTTTAAACAACCAAGCAGCAACCTTCCAGTCTCTCTCATTTGAATCCAACACGTGACTGAAACTGCAATTCGTTGACTGGCCACAGTCAGTCACAGTTTTAGAGACATGCTCCAAAAGGGAGTCAATCCCATAGACCCCCATGTTAAAATGCCCAACTTTACATTACAAAAAAAAAATGTTTACAGCCTGGTACAAAAACTGGTTTTGGTCTAAATTAGCTGAAACAACACATTATTGTATATTTTCAATCACAGTGTATTTTTAATGTGGTACACAGGTGTGATAAATTTATGGAGGAATCACACCAGTAATAGGAAACATTGGGGGCATGAGAGGATTCTGTAATGCAGCTGTGACAGATTCCTCTTGGACCATAATGGCTTTAGTAGAAACATCTGGGACCAGTACGGTTGAGAGATGAGCTCTGGGACTGGACTGGAGCAGATTCGACACCAGCTCTGGCTGAGGCTGAGGCAGGATAACCTGGGGCAGCCTTGTCTGTCTTGTCTTGTTCCTTGCTGAAACTTCTCTGGCTGCATGAATCTCTGCACCACCATGAGAGGAACCTTTGTGGACATGGCATCAGTGTGACCCGGTCAGTCATGTCAGGGACCTCTGGGAAGCTGTATAACTGCCGCTGCCACAACACAGAGCTGTGGAACCATATTGGGTTCCGGGGTTGCAGCATCAGATCCTTCAAGGCCAAGACAAGAAGCTCTGGGACCAGGGTATCTCTGAAAAGGTACCCTGTCGCGTAACCTCTGTGGTGCCTGTGACTCTGATCTCAGCCATTCTGGAGCAGCAGCGTCAGGAAACTTTAGTCGGCAATTATACACAGTGACTTCTGGAGCAGCACTGACAAGATCTTTGGGACCCAGTTGCCCCTGGCAGGAAACTTTTGAGCAGCAGTGTGAAGGACCTCTTGGAACAGCAGTAACAGAAACCTTTATGGTTATTTCTGGAGTGACCCTGACAGGATTCCTGGACCCAAAGCAACTGAGAAAAGAAGCTTTGTGGCCATGACTGAAACCTCTGATGCATCCGTGACACAGATCTCTGGGATCCGGGCGCCAGTGGCAGAGACCTCTGGGGCAGCAGTGAGAGGAACTTGTTGGACGGGCTTGACAGAGAGCTCTGGGGAGCTCTGGGTTACTCCATTATTAATAATATGACTGGATAGTACATTGCTTAACTAACTTAACTAAAACTCTTAACTATTTACTATACTCATCCCTAGATGAGTAGTTCTGCAAGACGCTAAAACCACCACCTCAAACCAAGGCACCAGATGCAACCAAGGCCTGCCAGCCCCGCAAGACGGTAAGGCTAGAAGGATGGAAGGACTATCTTAACAATCTAAAACTAAACTAACCATTAATGATACACATCCCTACAGTAGGTGAGTACTTCCGCAAGGCGCTAAAACTACTGCCTCAAACCAAGGCACCAGATGCACACAAAGCCTGCCAGCCCCGCTAGATGCTAAGGCTGGAGGATGAAAGGGCTAACTTAACTAACTTAAACTAAAGTATTTACAATACACATCCCTAGACGAGTAGTTCCACAAGACGCTAAAACTAACACCTCAAGCCAAGATGCCAGATGCAACCAAGGCCTGCCAGCCCCACAAGACGCTAAGACTGGAGGCATGGAGGGACTAACTTAAACCAGTCATGAAAGAGCATCTCCTCCAGGTGAAACCTCTGCTCTGGGTCACTCTTTAGGCAACCTCGAATAAAACGGCAGCATTCTGTGCAGAAAGATGGAGAGCAGTCTGATTATTACCTTCAACTTTACACTTGCTCTCTAAGCTGCAAAAATTGGAGAGACTCCTGCATTATCCATAAGAACTTCTTATTTAAAGCCACTGTTTTCTCTGTTCTCTGTTTTGCATTTGTCCTTCTTTTGTTGTAATGAAGTTCTTACCATCAGAGAAGCCTGGCTGTAACCAGGCATCAGCGTCCATCAAACCAATATTGCTGCTGTCTGGGAAAAGGCTGGTGATCATCTGAAACAGCAGCACCCCCAGCGACCACACCGTTGCCTGCTTCCCGTGGTACTCGCCCTTCTCAATGTACTCCGGAGGGCAGTACCTTGCTGTCCCTGCAGGAAAAAGTGTGTCACGTATGAAAGTCTGCTCTACCACTGGAACTTAATTTTAGTCAAAAATGATAATATTATGACTGGGTTTTCTTCTTCTGAATATGTTCTTAGTTGTTAGTCCCATCTAAACATGGTGTAACTGCTCATTTGAGTTTGAGTCCCAAACTACTTGTTTGAGAGATAATACATACCACAATAGGTGTTGTAGGATGTGTTTTTCAGGAGGTCTCCGCAGCCAAAATCGATCAGTTTGACCTCCAGGGTCTCTATGTTGACCAGGAGGTTTGGCATTTTGATGTCCCGATGGAAGACCCTCCGGGAACAGCAAACAGCAGCAGCGTCGATCACCTGCCGCATGAAATGACGTGCCATCTCCTCACTGAAGTGGGCGTCGTAATGCAGCCAAAAATGGTGCATGTCCATGCAGGGTGAGGGCCGCTCTAGGAACATGATGTACTGGTCGGGATGGTCCTGCCAGTCCAGTAGCTTTATGATGTGGGGACAGCTGGGGCCTTGATTGGCCATGACTGTTAGGGCCACCTCAAGAGGAACTGGTCTGGGATGGTCAGGCTAGAAAAAAGATTACTTTTTATGACGTCAGATGGAAGTGGTTTCTCAAATAAGGATTTAGCCCAGCCTGTTTATCTATTAAAATATATGTACTTTGTGATTAATCTAAGAAGATCTAAGAAGAGAATTCTGATGTCTACTTACAAGGCTTATGTACGGCTCGTTCTCCGTCTTCACTGTGAACTTCACAGCTACCTGAAGGCCATCTTCACAGCGGGTCCCTTCAAAGACGGAGCCGCATCCTCCTTCCCCCAACTTCTTGCCGATGGAATATTTCCAGCAAATGAGGTCTAATAAAACATAATAATTATTCATTTTTAAAATCAGTGTACTGCAGTGTGGCATACCATACTTCTTCTTACCATTTCAACAGTTTCTAATTTAACATAAAGATTATATTAAATTATATAATAATTTCAACGACTTCAAATTATTTGAGAAATATATGGAATATTCATCTTGTTTCAAAAATTAAAATTATGAGAAAGAAATGAGAAGAAATGTTACAGTGGTTACAGCTGCATAATTTAAAACACACTTTCCTTTATACATATACAATAAAATAAAATAATATAATGTAAGAAGAGTGGTTGTGTTATATTTTAGGTTTTGACAGTAAACTCACCCTCGATTCTCGTTATCTTATCGCAGTCCAGCTGTCTCAGCAGATGTGAGGCGCTCACACCTGCTGACGGTCTGACTGGACCGTCCTGATCTTGAAGCTGGTCCTCGGCAGTGGGTGGGACATCAGCAACACTGGGAGGAAGCTCCTGATGACCATTGTCCTCTACAGTACAGATGACGTCCCGTAGAGATGTCCGATCTAAAGCGAGGAATATCAACCAAAAGCATGTTTTAATAAACGCCAATGAAATATTGCAGACTCATATTAGTTCTTTATTTAGGGTGACTACATTTGCCATTTCAAAATATAGTTTAAAAAGTTATGACCAGTCTCGAAGAAAACAAATTAGGTGACTAACTTTTTAAGACTAGTCTATAAACAGTTTATGCAACCGGCCCCTGAACTATATTTTGAAATGGCAAAACCTAAGTTTATGCAACTGGCTGCAGGTGTACTATATTTATCACATGTCGAAGAATACAGTCGCTGATACAATTTTTTATAATGTGTGGGGGTTTTTGTGTGTGTGTGTGTGTGTAAATGACAAACATTTTTGATGTACAGAGCTCATGGAAACATCATTTACCATCAGTGCACCTCCTGGATGGGACCGCATCAGTGTCCTGGTCCACCTCACCCTGCTCCACCCGCTCATCCAGAGCTTTGGTGGATTTCGGGCGGGAAAAACAAGAGAACAAAGAGGCAAACTTCCGAAACCACCTCTGTTTCTGCCTCTTCTTCTTGCTTTTCTCTCCCTTTCTTTCTTTCCCGCTTCCCTCACCGTCAGGAGGACGAGGATGGAGCTCCGCCGTGTGGTCGATGGGTGTCCACTCACCTCCTCCCTCCGCTTTCTTTTTAGGGGATACTCGCTGTCCCATAAGCAACAAACGAAAAAACGCCATCACTAACCGTAAACACTGGGTAAACAACGTTAACAACACTAAACTCGTTACTCGCCACAAAGGGAGCAGGAGAATTTCGCGCTTTATATAGAGCCACGTGACATTCTAAATTCCTCTATTACGTCATAAGGACTCATACAGATCTGAGAGATCTGTAAGATCCTCACAAACATTAAAACAATGTCTAATGATGAATGATGTGGGAAAAAATGGGTATTAAAACAGTATCAAAACATATATAATTATTGTTTATTCAAAATAAATGTCAGTATATTTTACAAAATATTTTTGTCATAAATATGTTTCACCAGATGTATTTATTAATATGTATAATAGCCTATACAGTGTTGGGGAGTTACATGTAACAGAATTACATAATTTAATTACAAAATAAATGTAATTGTTACAGTTACTTATGAAAATGTTAACAGTTACAAAGGTGGTTACATCTAAATATTTTCAAACACATACAGATTTGATTGATTTCTTTCTCAAATTGCATCGACTGCTCTAAAATATTTCAGGAGTTTAGGACACATGCTTATAACTATTTTATTTCCTATTTGGGTTGATTGTTAGGCATTGTTAGATTCCAGTGTTTCAAAGATTTTGTTTCAAAAACAGCATCATAGCTATTAAACTATATCATGTTATGATTTTAAATCTGTATTTAACCTCAGAATGATCTCAAAGTCAGTCTGATTTTGTGGTGGCTGTGCTTTAAAATAAAAATATTATAATCTTAATTCAAGTGCTGAAGGATTGTGAAAGTCTGACAGTAATCAGTGTTGAATACTACTGCAAGGTAGTGCCTGGTTTACATGTTTGAAAATGATTAACGGGTGAAAGCATTAGAAATTTAGAAAGGTAATCAAATGTAATAAGTTACATGACTTTAATAAAGTAATTGAAATAGTTACACTACTTTTTACATTTTAAATAGGGTAACTTGTAATCTGTAACCTATTACTTTTCCAAAGTAACTTTCCCAACACTGATAATATATTACCATATACACATTTTACACATTTTATTATTATTATTATTATTATTATTATTATTATTATTATTATTATTATTATTATTGCTGTGTTAAATTAGGCCTATATTACTGCAATAATAACAATTAGTGTAATAATGCTCACACGACCCTAATTTTGGGTAAGAAATAGGATAAATAATATTTCTCTGTAAAAAAAATAATAATAAAAAATTGAAGTATGATAATCCATATGCATGCGCTTGCTGTGTTGACCGATAGATGTTCGACCATTTAAAAATGTTAAATACACAAATAAAACCGCATCAGTCAAAAAAAAAAACTAATAAAAAAGAATGTTATTAACAATTAACCATTATTTTTGCGCAGAAAAAAAAAACGAAATGGAAAAACAAATTATTTTTTATTCGTTTTCGAGTGCACTGAAAAGTCATGATCGTGACCACAAGAAAAAAAAATTATGTCAAGATGAGAAATTTAGGTCAAGATCAGAAGAAAACAAGAAAGAAAGAAAATAATTCATGGCCTCTTTAAGACCATGAATTTTTTGATCGAAATCATTTACAGCCCAAGACAATCAAGTGAGACACTGATATAGAAATTGCGATATGTGGGTTGATTTGAATGTCATGTCCAATAATTATATCATAGGCCAGTGTTATGAATTTATCATGTTTTTATGTCTGTTTTAAAAGCTCCAGTCTGGTCGCGTGTTTCTCTGTCCATCTAGATGCTGCTTTCTTCAGTCAGCCTCAGCCGCTGATATCAGTAATGACCGGTAAATTATGCTCTACACTCTCATGTTACATGTTTTCATCGCTGAAAGGTCTATTCATAAGTCTATTCATAACTGAGAGGTCGTGACCCTGAAGATGTGTTGCAGGTCAATATCATGTTCAAAACTGAGTGCTAAATCCAGTTTGAGTCTAAATCAGACACTCTTTAAACTGGCCTTCAGGAAATCAAGCTTCACAGACTTAAAGAGCAAACAGAACAATATCTGGAATTTTGTGGAAACCTGTGGGCTGTTGTACGAGTCTAAATGATCCATGAAGATATTACAATTCTAATTAGACGTTACAAATTAAACTCGGACAACAACTTGAGTAAAATGCACGTTTTTATTATTTTTCACGTTTGTAACCAAATAACAACACTCTGGCAACGCACAACACGGGTTTATAATAGTTTTGAGCTGATGTTGTTTAGCTAGATATCACGCTGTTTGTTGTTTTAGTTTAGTTCAGTGTTTTATATAGTTTGTCAGTATAGTTGTTAGTATACTGAGATGTTTTAAGTATGTTGAATGCTGTTAAACCTTAGATTGCTTGTATAGCTCCTCCACCAGTGCCTTCATGATTTCCTCCATCAATCCCGTAATATCTGTAATATGTCTGTGTATGTGTTTGTATGTTCTTTTATTAATTTGTAGGACTTGTTTTGTGTGATTTATGGGGGGCTTGGCTAATGCAGCCAATCACATGACTTTAGCACTTTGAAACAATGATTTGAAACAAAAGATTCACAAAGGTTTTGGAGTTTCATGAAGTAGAATCGCCCATTACTTGCTTCAAGCTTTAAGTTGTTTACTCACCCTCATGTTGTTCCATGTACCCATATTTAGGTCATGGCTGTCAGTTATTTGTGAACTCAATCTACTGTAAATTGTAAGCTGTTTAGTATGCAATTCCTAAATGTGGGCATTTTGGTAAAAACTATTAACTAAACATCTCATGCATCTTCCCCACTTCTGCAGCTTTGAAACTATAAAATAAAAAAAAATTATGAAACTAGCTTCAACAAATTTGATCCCTGTGACATTTGTTTAAAAAGTTGTACAACATGTCATCTCATTACACATTTACATACACATTGTTTTCTTAAAAAAATAAATTAAAAATAAAAATGCTGTAAAATATATATTTTTAACTTGTTTGCACAGTTGGCTTATAGTATCAGTCATTTTTATATTTTAGATAGTATATTAGAATAGTACAGAGACACAGTGTGTCAACCCCACGCGGCAACCTCCCGCTCTCTCTCCTGAAACCAACACGGAAGTGACTAAAACTGCAATTCATCGACTGGCCGCTAGAGGCTGGCTCCAAAAGGGAGTCAGTCCCATAGACCCCCCCATGTTAAACTGCCCAACTTTACAGCAGAAAAATTTTTTTACAGCCTGGTTTAAAAAGGGGTTTTGGTCTATATAGCTAATTTTGCCCTTCGTGACAACTGTGACAACAAATAAATTTTTTTATAACTCATCCGTTTAAATTATATTAAGCCTTAAAGTTCTGCATAATTAAGGGCGTGGCCACTTGAGTGACAGGTGGACTGCCTCTGCTGTCCAGAACTGTAGCTGTGTCTCATTTAGAAGGCTGCGCCCTCCGGAGGTCGCATTCGAAGGCTGCATACGTCATCGAGGCTGTCTCATTTCAGAAAAGCAAGTAGGACACTCCGAATGCGACCTTCGAATGCGACCTTC
>NW_015652295.1:143478-160328 GCF_001515625.1 Sinocyclocheilus rhinocerous | reverse complement strand
TCATTTAATTCTAGGTTGAGGACACTTCGTATATGCATCCTACAGAGGATGCGACCTCCAGAGGATTCGACCTCCGGAGGGCGCAGCCTTCTAAATGAGACACAGCTTGTTTCTCAACGGCTCTGCTGCTGTCACCACCGTCGAGCTAGGTGGGCGTGGTTTCAGCAACCAGCTCCCGCCTCTTTGCCCATTTTCGATTATCTGGGCGTGACGCGAGGTGACGCGCTGCCAAGATGGCGACGGCCGGCTCCGCCTTCTTTAGGCTTCAAAAACGCTCTTCGGAAACCTACGGGTGACGTCACGGACATTACGTCAGTTTAACTTCAGCATTAAACACACCTGATCCAGCTAAAAATAAATAAATCTTAATAAAATACAATGTTTGTTTACTTGCAGATCAATTAATTTTTAATGTTTAACTAATCTTAATTGTTAGTGCTGGCTAATTGTTTGCGTACATTATTTGCACCTAGGGCTGCAAATAATGATTATATTGATAATTGATTACTCTATCAATTATTTTCTCATATAATAAAGGGCATTCTAATTTTTTTATGGGAAAAAATATTATTCTACATCTTCCACATCTCCAAACTTTAAGCTATGGAAACTACAATGAATGTATCTATATGTATGCTGATATGTACAATATCTTTTAATAAAGTGGCTATGGATATGTTTTTGTAAAGTGTAAAATACTTTGTTAAATGGTATAACTACAAGCACTTCAAATTAAGGCATCAGAAAGTGCTGTGTTTTCATTATAGATTTTATTCTTTTTTTTTTATCCAGATATTGATACAGTTAGGGGTTTTTGATATAAATCCATATGTTTAAAGCCTCAATTATATTGGAGACAATTAAACTGGCTTTGGCTCCGGCTCCACTCAATGGAAACTGCAAATATCTATGCAGTCATGTTCTTTCCTTCTCGGTGTAGCTCAACGGTTTTTTCTGTACTTGTTTCAATGTGCCTAGGGGCCATCAGGAGACACTGCTGTGGTTTCTTTTCTGCAGTCCACAAATGACTTTTAGAGTACTGCTTTTTTCCCACAAACTAAAATCCAATGACCACTCTTGCTCACTTTAAGACAAAAAAAACGTCCAATACAAGCGGGATGAACACTTTTATTCTCTTAGTGCAGTAAACATTTTTCTTATATATATATATATATATATATATAAACAGCATCATGAAATGGAAAAAAATTAGCACAAGACAGCTGGACATGCTTTTCCAAGTAAACGCTATCGAAATGAAAACCAATAATAAATATACACACACACACACACACACACACACACAAGAATTCGCAGTACCAAAACAGTAAGGTTACCAAAAGGTTAACGGTAACAAAAAAATAAATACAACAAACAAAAGTGGCTGTTATACAATGCAATATCGTTTAAAAATAGTAGCTCCCTCTCAGATTATAATCTGTTATAAATAAATGTCCCTCGCTCATAATCGCAGGTAATGCACCAAGTACCACTGCAGCAGGGACACAAACTCACACTGAAATTACCAAACGTACCAAATTTTCTTTGATCTCCCACTTTTTGCAAGCAGAATAATTTTACCCAAAATGGAAATTCTGTCATTTACTCAGCTGTTCCAAACCTGTATGACTTTATCATAAGAAATATAAAATTACTTTGATTTAGGAGTATTTTTTTAACCCCTAAACAAACTTTGAGCTACTTTGCAGAATGTCCAAGCTGCTCTTTTCCACACAGTGAAACTACATGGGTAGAACAAAACAATTAATAAAAGAGAACCCTCAAATAAGCCCATATGACTTCTTCATGACTATAGTTAATCGTCAAAAACATCTCATGTCAAATCTAACACAACGTAGAAAAGAGCTGCTATTACACCTTTCACAATAATTGTACAAAATAAACCATGTCTGGAACAACATTAGGGCGAGTAGACGTTTCATTTTTGGGTCAACCATTCCTTTAATAAAACAAAAGTCTGACATCAAAAGTACAAATAAATTAAAGGTTAGGTAACAAATCTCTCAGAGCGCTTGTATGTGTTCAGTCTTTTTTTGTCCCACACTGTCCAGGATAAACGCGTCTGTTTGTGCTGCTTTCCCATACTGAGAACTGCAGAGCGGCTCACTCTCGACTCTACGTGAGCTTAACTTGACTCTTCAGAAAAATAGACTTTGACCTGGTAAACATCTCAACGAACACTAATATTGCACAGTGGAAGTGACAGTGGGATTGGGGAGCTCTCGTACTCTGTATGATCTTTACAGACCGCTCTTTAAAAGTACCTGATTTCTGAAGCTCTTCGTTTTGTCTGAAGACATTCAAACATCCGCTCCACTAGGGGGCGATAACAGAAATGGCAAGCTGTGAGCAGGGGCATTTTAGAGTCATATGGGTCATGTACTGAGTCAGGGAGTTCATCTGAGTCTTAACAGAGCAGCAGTGACTCATCATCACTAGTTTCTGTTTTCGCCGTCGCCTCCACACAAACGTCCGGGATTCGTGCCGTATGGACAATTCCACAGTGTTCACAGGGGCCATCCCTACCCACCAGCCGGCCTCTGAGAGAGACCGCAGCGGGGGTCAGGTGGGGCCCGAAGGCCTGCTCCAGGCCTTGTTCCAGCAGGGGCCTGGAGCTCTCATCACTGTCCAGGGAGCCGGCGTCCGAGACGGGAATGAGGAGCTCCACGTCGTCCTCATCCTCGCCTCTAATACCGACCCCAGTGCAACCCGCACTTCCTTGCTCCAGTTGCCGCAGAGGGCTGTGATTCTGCCCAATGCCACTTGACCCTCCGTCTACAGAGCGCCCTAGAGAGAAACGAATCCAGCGCAGGCTGCGGGTGACCCGGCTTAGAGCGCTGCTGAAGAGGCTTCTTGAGAAAGTAGTGGTAGCAGTCGTAGTACATGAAGATCCAGTTACTCCAGAACTTTCTGAGATGCTCTCAGAGATGCTGCTCTCCCGGCTGACGAGTGGAGCTGAGCTGGCAGATACCGAGACGATGGCCTCCACGGCTGTTGTAGGGGGAGTTTTCTGCGGCAGTGGGGCCATCAGGCCTCCAACAGCTCCTGGGACATCCCTGCGGGGATGCTGCTCACTCTCAGTGTCCGTATCATCAGAGTCCAAGGGCAAGAGTCCACGGTGAGAGCCAAGCCTCTCCGGCTCACGAGCGGAGGCGTTGCCATCAGGACCCTCTTCTGTGTCCGCAGACACCAGTGCGAGAGAACCAGAGCGCCGTGAACGTGTGAAATTGAACAGGCGTCTCCAGATGTTGCCGTGGCGCCCTGTGGTGGGGAGTCGGATTGAGGTGAATCCCAGCTGAGAGCGAACTGCCAGTCTTAGGTTTTCTAAAACAGATGCCTGAAAGCAAGAACAATAGGGAGTGTTACCCAAGGTCAGCCATCATGCTTCATATTCTCTGGGAATTTTTCAAGGTCAGTCAGACAGCACCTTGATGCAAGTTTACCAAGCCTACTATAGAGAAGGCTTGGCTCATAAATTTTTCAATTAACCAATACGCCAACAAAAATTTTGACCAGTGGTTTTCAATCCTGTTCCTCGGGACCCACTGCTCTGCACATTTTGCATGTCTCCCTTATCTGACACACTCATTTGAGTTCATGGAGCTCTTTCCTAATGAGCTGATGATCTGAATCAGGTGTGTAAATTAGGGAGACATGCAAAATGTGCAGAACTGTGGGTCCCCAGGAACAAGTTTGAAAACCACTGATATAGACAATGGTGAGCTAATGACATTTTGAGAAAAACTACTCACTATGCAAGATATCTATTTAAAACCAACACAAACCCCTGAAACTTCAAATCAAAAGAGCAAAACGTAGCTTCTTGGATATGTCTAAACATTTTAGTTACTGCCCAAACATGGAAGGGTAAAAGACAGTTTTTTGTCACAAAAAACAAAGAACGGATGATTGGGCCTTAACTACATAACTATGTAGTCTTCTTACCTGGTTTCCAGAGCAGACAGGAAAATCTTCCACTGGGGGAATCAGTCCTTGAGCAATCAGCTGCCCATACGATGGAGGAGCTTCTCTCCTCAGTAACTCGGCTTCCACTCTAGAGAGCTGAGTCTCAAATGACCTGGAAGAACAACCAACCCATTCATTGGTAGTTGATGAGAGTAGTCACAGAAGCATAAACTGATAAAACGAGTTTCCAGAGCAGACAGGAAAATCTTCCACTGGGGGAATCAGTCCTTGAGCAATCAGCTGCCCATACGATGGAGGAGCTTCTCTCCTCAGTAACTCGGCTTCCACTCTAGAGAGCTGAGTCTCAAATGACCTGGAAGATCAACCAACCCATTCATTGTTAGTTGATGAGAGTAGTCACAGAAGCATAAACTGATAAAACTAATAAATTAGGGCTGTTGGTTTAATACGTTAATCTAATTAATTAATAATGGAAAATAATAACACAAATTTTTTTTATGCAATTAACGTACACACCCCACCCTATGCATGTCATCTTATCTATTCAGTTTATTGGTGACACGTACGTGATGCCATGCATCAACTCACCACATGATGTAGCCTAAAAAATGCAGTTATATGCCCCTAAAATTCAAGAGATTGGGGGAACATGCCCCTGTATGAGATTGTCTCATATTTATATCATATGATATCAGTGTTTTCCATACATTGATTTATTTGTGGCACCCTGCCACAATATCAAAACTGACCGCCACAAATAGATTTTCCAAAAGGCTTTGACTTCGTTGAATAACCATGCACGTTTCAAAATCAAAATGCGGGGCGGGTGTTAAAAAGAATGTATATTGGAAGGGAACCGACTGTCTTCAGAAAAGTTTTGATGTCATTTTCATTTCATCTTTCCTATAATGCCTGATAAAGTATCATTCTGCTGGCAGAGAATGAATTAGCATTTTCAATCAGCCTCTCTGCTGTTTTCGTTCAGACCAACACGGAAATCGACTGATGTTTTTATGCAGTAAACATGTATACATATCCTGCAGGGGAAGTGCCACCACAGAGTGCAAGTCTGTGGGAAACACTGGATATAGCTAAGCAATATCACACAAGTGCTGAATAGTACGAGTAAAAATGTGGTATTGATTTTATACAACAGTTCAATAAATAAGAACTTAATATTGTGTTATATTTCAGACACAATATTGTCTGTTTTGCTCAGTTTTGCCAACGCAAATATTACCTATTAAAGCGACAGAACTGTTGTGTATCTCCAAGCAACACACAATTTCTGAATGAATCCGTGTTTTGAATGAATCGGGTGAACCAATGATTCAATGGCCCATTCATAAAGAGAGCCATTTACTTAATTCCTAAATTAATCAGCTGTTTGAAAGAATCAAATGAATGAATGACTCAATGACTTACTCATTAAGACATTTACTGCCACCTACTGGCAGTTTTAGTTCCTTATTTAATTATAATTTAATTAAAAAACAATATCATAGTTACGTATTAATAAAAAATAAAAAAATGAAAAAATCCATATTAATAAAAACTAATTAAAGAGACAGTTCACCCAAAAAAGAAAAAAAAAAAAAAAAAACTTTCTAAAGCTACTTTTCGTAATATCCATTTCATGCCTTTCTCATGTAACAATAGTGGTTTAAATAATCTTTTGTGGGTAATTTCTCGGCCGAATTTGAAGTGCGATAAGATTAATTAATGGCCACATCGTGTAATTAATTAGATTAAACATTTTAATCGATTGACAGCCCTATAATAAATATTTTTCCTGAACAATCCATTTCTGTTTTAGCTCTAGTCTGGCGAAGTGGCTTCACTTACCTGCGCTCAAACATTCTGAGTGAGTAGAGTTTGCATGTGCAGCCCAAAGCAATGACCAGCAGCAGGCCGCAGATCAGACTCCCAATTACAGCGGCAGTGATGACACGTGTGGGTACGATTACCGGGCAGCTCTCCTCATCGCTTCCGTCCCCGCAGTCGTCTTGAGCGTCACACACCCAGCTTTCAAAAACACAGCGGTTGTTCTTGCAGTGGAAGTTTCCAGGTTGGCAGAAAAAGCAGTTCTTCTCATCAGAGCCGTTCGGGCAGCGGTTCTGGTAGTTGCACCGGTCAGAGCGTGGGTAGCAAGCACCGTTTCGTGAGCATGGGAACTCGTCTTCCTGGCAGTTGCTGCAGTTGAGCTCGTCCCTGCCATTGGGACAGTGCCAGTAGCCGTCACAGCGCTGTTGTTCATTGTAGCATCCCCAGTTCCCTCCACACGGGATTTCCCACGGCAGGCAGAAACCGTCTACTTGATACGTAACGTTAAAGCCTCGAGCCGCATTGATTTTGTCAGCATAAAAGTGTATCCGAAGCTGTCCTGAAGAGGACACCACCGCTACAGGGGCTCGAGAGTCGAACGCAGTCAACACACGCAACAGACGCCTGGGGTTCTCCTCTAGTCCATCGTAGACTTTAACATAATCGCCATAGCCTGTGCCGTCCAGCTTGAAGTCCATAAAGCGCAGGATAACCTTACGGTGGTCACCGGTGTCGATCAGCCAGGTGCAGTTACTGCCAGGCGGATAGAAGTCAGGATAGTTGGGCGAGCTGAAAGTACCGTAGAAATTGCGCAGCCATTCGCCACAGGTGGGCACGTCACAGTCGATTTCGTCCCCCAAGTCCTGACAGTCAATGCTGCCGTCGCATTTGAGCGACTCCGGCAAACAGGTGTAAACGCGGGTGTAGCGTGAGAGACAAGGGAACTGGTTGAAGCCGCAAGGCTGGAAGGAGAAGAACGCGGACGGATTAGGCTGTACACACAGCTCCTCGTCTGAGTTATCGCCACATTCATCCATGGTGTTGCACTCCCATGACTCTGGGATACACTTTCCATTAGCGCAGTGGAACTGCTCAGGCTTGCAGCTGGCTTCTTCCGATTTCCCTACAAATTACACAAAGATATTACCCATTTAAATAGACATGTAATGTTTTATGAATGAGTTTTTGGAAGGATTTCAGAGGTTTCTGCAAGTTTTATAAAAGATAATTTAAGACTTTGTGTTTTTAAGACCAAATAAAGAAAATTTAAAAAGGAACTATGTGTTGTCTAAATGTAAGACTAAAGAAAATGCAATGAGTTGTATTAGCAGCACTTCAATGTTTGAAAATACAACTTTCAATTTTACAAACCAAAACTGCTTAGCTAGAATATGAAAATAACTTTTACTGTACCTTCTAAACCATTTCTAAGGTCTTGTTTTCTGAGAAATGTATCGAAATGAAGTGAATTTGATTAAAAAGGTAAAATATCTGCCAATAGGCTCAGAAAAATCTGATTTAAAAAAAATACTGCCCAGTCCTGCAGATTTGCTTTATTCACCATCAAGAAGATCAGGCCCTTTCTTTGGGAACATGCTTCACAACTCCTTGTTCAAGCTCTTGTTCTGTCCAGGCTAGACTATTGCAATGCTCTCTTGGCGGGTCTTCCAGTCAGTTCTATCAAACCTTTACAATTAATCCAGAACGTGGCAGCAAGATTAATTAATGAGCCGAAAAGAATGCACATAACACCTCTGTTAATCAATTTGCACTGTAGCTGCTCGCATAAAATTCAAGGCATTGATGTTTGCCTACAAAACCACCACTGGCTCTGCACCCCTTTACCAATATTTATTACTTCAGACTTATGTGCCCTCTAGAAGCTTGCGTTCTGCAAGTGAGCGTCGCTTTATTGTGCCATCCAAAAGAGGCACAAAATCACTTTCACAGACTTTTAAATTAAATGTTCCCTCCTGGTGGAATGACCTGCCCAAATCAATCCGAAAAGCTGAGTCCTTAGCCATCTTCAAGAATCGGCTAAAAACACATCTCATCCATCTTTATTTGACCCTCTAACTCTAGCACTCTCTATTCTTAAAAAAAAACAACAACAAAAAACACTTGTCCCTTTTAGACTTGCACTCTATTCATAGTTTATTGAAAAACTAACACTAGCTTTTCTAATCTTTTTGTATTCTATCTATGTTTTGTTTTAATTTATTATACAATTAACAAGCAAAAAAGGCCTCTAACACTAGCTTGCTCTATTCTTTTTCCATTCTATCCGTTTTCTTTTTATTATATAATAAAAAAAAAAACCTTGCTACGTGTACTGCGTTAAGCTAACTGAGACTTGTTATAGCACTTGCATATCATTGCTCTTTTGTTGATTTTGATTGCTTCCATTGCCCTCATTTGTAAGTCGCTTTTGGATAAAAGCGTCTGCTAAATGACTATGTAAATGTAAAAATCAGCTTCATTCAAACTTCATTCAATTTCTCAGAAAACAAGGCCTTAATAAGTTCAATTTGCATCTCAAGTAAATGCATATTGATTTAAGGATGTTTAGATATTTGCACTGGAAAACAAATATACTGACAACGATTTTTCTTTTTTTGCAGTGCTTGCAACATTTTAATGCTATAACTTTAGAAATGTAAGACTTTCTGCTCCAATATAAGACCTTTTAAGGCCCTAATTTGTTTAAGGGCAAATTAGGACTTTTTAAAACCCTGAGGATGATTGTAACGTGCAACAACAAAAAGTAAGTACAAGTTTTATATCTATAGTCAGCACAAAACAGCCCAAGTGCCTATAAAATTCTGGTATCTAAACATGACTTGCTTCCTTTATTCAAGTCTGCGAGATCTAATCCCATTTTATCATTGGCCAGTTTTTCCAAAACCTTCTAGACTAAATTTAAGGAATGACAACAGTGATGCTTGCCTTAGAAAGAAACCAATTCAAGAATGACGTTAATGTGTTCTTGAAAAGCAGGTAATTTTTCGGTAACCAAATACAATTTGGGAGTGAGAGAATTTACGAGTGTTGCATGGCAATGTGGGACATCTACGTAACTGCATCCTCTCGGATACAGCTGTATCTAAAGGGATATAAATAGCAGGTCTACCTGTTATGTAAGACAGCCTGAAGCCTTTTCCAGTCATGCTGTCATCAGAGTGGAACTTGATCCACACGTGATCCTGAGAGGAGATGTATGGGGCCGGAATAGACGAGCCACAGGCCCGGTACCCATCCAGGTTCTTGTAGGTTCCAATGGAGATCCAGTCCAAACCACATCGGTGTGAGCTCTGAATTTCAAAGTCCTGAAAACTAAAAGTACCACCGGTTTTAAGTAAGCCTGAAGCCTTTTCCAGTCATGCTGTCATCAGAGTGGAACTTGATCCACACGTGATCCTGAGAGGAGATGTAGGGGGCCGGAATAGACGAGCCACAGGCCCGGTACCCATCCAGGTTCTTGTAGGTTCCAATGGAGATCCAGTCCAAACCACATCGGTGTGAGCTCTGAATTTCAAAGTCCTGAAAACTAAAAAGAACAACCGATTTTAAGTACAGGAACATTGGGTATGGGCACGTCACAGTATGAAAAACAGCATCCCTGTCATCAGAGTTAATTCAAATTAGGCACACGATTGCGTCTTGTTGCATGACATGCCTCGAAGTGAACATTAATAGATCAAGACTTGAATGTGTATTGTTATAAAGAAGTACCAACTAAGAAATGATGCAGAGAAAAGCTCCACCAAACTAAATACCTATAAAAAGAAAGGTATACTTGTGGTACACGCGTCTCGCTGAAAACTGAACCAATCATCTTTTTAAGACAGTTCCCATTTGCAGAATTAGCGAGTTGCTGCGTTTACCACAAAAATCACATCCCGTGGAAAAAATACCCATTTGGTCTATTTCTGTGCCAGTAACCATGGACCCCATTCTAGGATAAAGATGCAAACAAACACTCTGGTTGAAGCAAACAGGCAGCGCAAGAATAGAGCAGATGCGGAACATAAAAATAGAAATAGAAAAAAGCTTTCAAAGGGAGTTTGAGGTGCCAGCAGCTTGAAAAAACCCACAGAATTATTCCTTTAAACCAAGACAGAACTCAAAATACAATAGAAATGACCAAAAAAACAGATCCCCAAAGTTTTGCATCTGCATCTAAAGAGACAGATTGTTTTAGCAAATGCAGTTGCGTGCATTGGTACAGAGAATCAGACTCCACCACCACCGCAGGAATTTATAGTCAGTATAACCACAACTCTTAAGCCTGTAATTAAGGCAAACTGTGACGAACATCTTTATTCTTGATCAGCTCTTGACTGCATCAGTGGAAGGGCAAATATTGCAGTATTGTGGCAAGGTGTTACCTGATGGTGATGATCTCTCCAGGGTTGGCCCTGATGTTCCAGCTGCAGTTGATGCGAGAAGGGTATTCAAAGGGCCAGCCAGGGCTGGTTATCACTCCACTGGACGCCCTTATCTGCTCCGCTACATCGCCACAGGCTGGAGAAGACCACAAAAACAAAGGTTAAGACCCTGCATGCACATTTCAACACATAATGGGTGATTAAGACCAGAATATCAACTTGCATAATAATTAAGCACGCACTGTTTTTGCTCACTCAGTTTTTTTATCTCTACAATGAGAAATAATGTTTTGAAATGCTTATAGGTCACTAATTTTTGGAAACAAGCTAGTGAGTGGATACTGGTCAAAGAAATATGAACACCAAAATAGTGAATTATTATAAAAACATTTCTGATGTACACTAATAATAGTTGCAGAACTCCCCCTCAAAGCAATTCTGGAAATACAACAGGCCTGCTAATGAAATGGGGTGGATGAAAGAGTAGCAAGTAATCATTCAGTTAACAGTTAGGCAAGAGGTAACATGTGCAGACTAATCTGGGCTAAATATCATGAGCATTTATATGTCTTACATTCCTTTGATCTGCAGAGGCACATACAGTTCCCTACAAGCTGTGTTTGAGGACTTCAGAAACTACTGAGGAGCTCCATTTAACAGTCATCCACACAGAGTCTATTTTGCTCTGAAGATTAACTAGATCTATAGCTTGGGTCTGTAAACCAAACCTGAAGTCAGGACTCACCGTTTGACATGCCTGATACATAAACGTTCTCGCTGTGCTGCGATGAAACGGTGTTTCCTGTAAAAACAGAAAAACATTTTTCTAATGAATGAAGATGCATGACACTACTCTGCTGCAGAAAGCAATATGTGTAGATGAAAACCTAAAGGGGGCAAGGAGCTGATCCATTAAACTTAATCTGGTGTGCAGCAGGGCTCTGAACACCAAGGGTTGAAATTTCATCCACAGTTGGACGCAAGTAGGAACAATGTGGAGTCATTATCAAACCGATACTAAAATAGCCCATTTGTGTGTGACAAACTGACCCAGAATGCTTCCCGCATTGTTGCGAAATTTGGTTCAAACGCCCACAACAATTCAGAAGACACAAAGCTTCACTTCAAAATCAGAATGGAAAGGGAACGCTGAACCTACATTGTAATTAAGCCAACAGCATAACCAACGCTGCTTGCCATGCATTTTAATGCATTTAAGAGATCAAGTCATGAACATCAGGTCTGCATAACCCTCGGCTAATATTTTAACTTGTTCTGACTGATCGAAGCCACGGTTCATCCAAACCTTTTCAACTGCTAAACTTGAAAGATAATGCTAGAAAATCTCAAACCGCTTACTTACCAACAAAGTGATTGGATTAAATCTTGGCTTAAGGCCCATTCACCCCAAGAAAGATAGCCAAGAAAGATAGCTATAAAGATAACGATATTAGCGTCCACACCAGCGGACGATATCACTAAAATAGCCCATTTGTGTGTGACAAACTGACCCAGAATGCTTCCCGCATTGTTGCGAAATTTGGTTCAAACGCCCACAACAATTCAGAAGACACAAAGCTTCACTTCAAAATCAGAATGGAAAGGGAACGCTGAACCTACATTGTAATTAAGCCAACAGCATAACCAACGCTGCTTGCCATGCATTTTAATGCATTTAAGAGATCAAGTCATGAACATCAGGTCTGCATAACCCTCGGCTAATATTTTAACTTGTTCTGACTGATCGAAGCCACGGTTCATCCAAACCTTTTCAACTGCTAAACTTGAAAGATAATGCTAGAAAATCTCAAACCGCTTACTTATCAACAAAGTGATTGGATTAAATCTTGGCTTAAGGCCCATTCACCCCAAGAAAGATAACTATAAAGATAACGATATTAGCGTCCACACCAGCGGACGATATCGTCTGTTTATTCTAAGCACACGCTCGTCTGCCGCTTTAAATTCTCGAGCTCGTTACAGCAGGATGGATTCTGATTGGCTGCCAATGTTTTTATCGTTCATCGGCTGGAAAAAAACATTCTGAAAGTGATTCCAACGATATCGTTTCTCTGTGCCTTTATCGTTATAGCTGTGGTGTGGACTCTGCTATTCTTTTGAGAACGATTTTTAGAACTATATCTTTATCATTATCATTATGGTCCTTGGTGTGAACGGGCCTGTAGTCTTGTATGGCCATTAGGGTTGTGTATTGGCAAGAATCTGGCGATACGATACGTATCACGATACAAGGGTTGCGACACGATATGTTGCGATATTGTGAGCAAGGCGATATATAGGGATGTGTCTTATTTTAGGAATAGGATATATTTTTAGGAAAGCAGTCACCACCATATGCAAAACTAACTAACTAACTAACTAACTAACTAACTAAAGAAATATTATTTAACCAGAACACAGTAGGATTTGCATTGGCCAAAATATGCTAACAAATTCAATTTGTATTTTCATATAAATTTCAAATTTTACGAGGGAGGTCTGAAGGGAGTAACTTCACTATAATCGAGAGACACTGACTGGGGCAATTGCTATAGTAAATAAGTGGTGTCTGCTTAGTATTTTGGCATGTTCTAGTACGTCACCTTCAGCCAAAATCCAACATCAATACAATCTAATAGCCACATAACATGACCTAATAGAACTGAGGGCATTAGCAGTTAAATCTCTGACTATGTCCCAATGGCATAGTACTCTTCTATTTTTTCAGTATTCTATAGGCAAGCTATTCACAATAGACTACTTTTCTTTATGCACAACCACAGAAAACCCCAACGATAGCCCTGAAGGGCATGTATTGTTTGAGCTGGCTGATCATCTGTTGGGGTTTCCCTCACTTATGTCGGTTTGCTTACAGCAGCTGGCTGCATGACACATGCAAACACAGGCATGCAAACCTGGCCGCTGCCACACAACAAATGTAGAACAACTGATGGACACGGTGGGTATTTCAGCTTGCCTTTATCAATAGGTCAGTTGTGATGTTACAAGCAACAGATCTGACAATTGGAACAGATGCACTGGTCTTTACAATACTTCACAAGCAATTAAAAAGACAATTTATGAAATTACAAAAAAAAAAAAAAAATTCTAACTTTGGGTTTTGGAGGGGAACTATAGAAATAAATTATTATTGTTATTAAATAATCAACTGCAAGAATAGGATGGCCAGGGGTCAGTGAAAGGCAGTCGCTTGCTTGATGCTGCAACTTAAGTTTGTTGATTTTGCACTGCCTGTATCTGCATTTTTTTGTTGTGAATTGTGCTGATACGAATGTGACCCAGGTAATGTTATCCAGCCGGGTAACATGAGGTTTTTGTCAAAATGGTTAGAAATTAATTCAGATAATGCTGGAAGCACTTAGAATGAATTTTTCCAGAAAATATGCAATTGTGCATCCTTATTGTTGAGCAGAAGATTGTATGATATTATATGGACGGTTAGAAAGAGGGAATTTTCGAAACTAAATTAAAAGTGAAAGGAAGGGGGACAAAAAAACAAAAACAGAATTCCCCAAAACATTTACGACTGAAAATTCCCTATCAGGTCAAATAAAGAGAGGTGGAGGGGAAATAAATGAGAGAACGAAGGGCAAAAGATTAATTTGTTTTCAGTCAAGATGATGGGATTCTATCACAGATAGACATGCGTAAACAATAGAAGTCTTTGTTCCCTTCATTCACCCTGATCTCAAACACACAGGCCATGTTATTTCATTCACTCTACATGTTTAAAGTGTGTCTGAGAGTTTCACTACGATTCTGTGGCAGTAATTAAATCAACCCCCATTTAGCCATTAGAGAAACCACAATGTATATGAATACCAGCACACTATATTTCACACAGCAGCAGCACCATTGAAATATCACTACTCTGTGATTTCGCATTAAAAATCAATAGTGTTTAGCATTAAAGACACACAAACGCAATTTTTCATAACCAGCAACAATTTTAACATACAAGTTGATTTCATGATATATTGAGCAGCGAAATAATGTGTCTTACCCATGAAAAGTAGATGTGTCCATAGCAAACAGATCTTGTTTAAGCTCAAAGTGTAGTCCATAATAGCTTTAAGCGTTAAAATGTGCTACTCTGTAGCTTAAGTATCGTTATTTGTACACAATATCCGTGTTTGTTCTATAGGCGAATATTACCAGAGACACTAGTTGTTCAACATTTCCTTTAGTTTCCTACCCCTATCTTAATAAAACACTGATGTAACAGTCAAACGAACGTCTTAGATAAACGATAGTACGATATAAACAATAAAAATCAATAAGACTGAATTAAAAAAAACAAATTTTCCTCAATAAAAATCAAAGCGATTGATAGTGTTCTCAACAAAGGACTCGCTAATGCTAACAGGCTAATGCTAATGTCAACCTACACTGCTAATCTAACCTACAATTATCAAACTCAGCGATTCATTTAATGAACCTCTGAGTCCCGATGCACATTTAACTAATTAGTAAAACAGCTAAATCCTTTCCGATGTCCATCACTGATTGGTTTCAAAATAAAACATCTAAAGGCACCGGTGTTTTGATTGACTAGCCGGCTAAGCTAGCGCTTTTGTTGTTAGCTCGCGAGCTCCTGTAAAACACACACAAAAGCCTGTCCTTAAAAGCCTGAGACGAGAACAACGCTAATCTATCGATGATCCGACGTGAAAGCGCTAATTCCGAGAGTTTAAAGGTGTTAAACAGCCCTAATCCAGACAAATATAGCCACACACTGATCTACAGCATGATGACACGAGCTAAAGTCTGTCCGAATCAAATGCTGGAAATACAACTAGACATCAGGCTTAATCGACAGCATGATCGTCTGCTCCTCTGACTGTAATCCACACGCCAAATTTTGGCCTTTCCGATCGGTTATGTGTGTTGTTACAGCCGGGTATTTACCACCACAAACCACCCCTTCCTCCTCTAACCATCCCTCTCTCTCCGCCCTTTCTCTCTCTCTCTCTCTCTCTCTCTCTCTCTCTCTCTCTCTCTCTCTCTCTCGACCCAGGTAATGTTATCCAGCCGGGTAACATGAGGTTTTTGTCAAAATGGTTAGAAATTAATTCAGATAATGCTGGAAGCACTTAGAATGAATTTTTCCAGAAAATATGCAATTGTGCATCCTTATTGTTGAGCAGAAGATTGTATGATATTATATGGACGGTTAGAAAGAGGGAATTTTCGAAACTAAATTAAAAGTGAAAGGAAGGGGGACAAAAAAACAAAAACAGAATTCCCCAAAACATTTACGACTGAAAATTCCCTATCAGGTCAAATAAAGAGAGGTGGAGGGGAAATAAATGAGAGAACGAAGGGCAAAAGATTAATTTGTTTTCAGTCAAGATGATGGGATTCAATCACAGATAGACATGCGTAAACAATAGAAGTCTTTGTTCCCTTCATTCACCCTGATCTCAAACACACAGGCCATGTTATTTCATTCACTCTACATGTTTAAAGTGTGTCTGAGAGTTTCACTACGATTCTGTGGCAGTAATTAAATCAACCCCCATTTAGCCATTAGAGAAACCACAATGTATATGAATACCAGCACACTATATTTCACACAGCAGCAGCACCATTGAAATATCACTACTCTGTGATTTCGCATTAAAAATCAATAGTGTTTAGCATTAAAGACACACAAACGCAATTTTTCATAACCAGCAACAATTTTAACATACAAGTTGATTTCATGATATATTGAGCAGCGAAATAATGTGTCTTACCCATGAAAAGTAGATGTGTCCATAGCAAACAGATCTTGTTTAAGCTCAAAGTGTAGTCCATAATAGCTTTAAGCGTTAAAATGTGCTACTCTGTAGCTTAAGTATCGTTATTTGTACACAATATCCGTGTTTGTTCTATAGACCAGAGACACCAGAGACACTAGTTGTTCAACATTTCCTTTAGTTTCCTACCCCTATCTTAATAAAACACTGTCAAACGAATCAAACGAACGTCTTAGATAAACGATAGTACGATATAAACAATAAAAATCAATAAGACTGAATTAAAAAAAACAAATTTTCCTCAATAAAAATCAAAGCGATTGATAGTGTTCTCAACAAAGGACTCGCTAATGCTAATGTCAACCTACACTGCTAATCTAACCTACAATTATCAAACTCAGCGATTCATTTAATGAACCTCTGAGTCCCGATGCACATTTAACTAATTAGTAAAACAGCTAAATCCTTTCCGATGTCCATCACTGATTGGTTTCAAAATAAAACATGAGCTCCTGTAAAACGCACACAAAAGCCTGTCCTTAAAAGCCTGAGACGAGAACAACGCTAATCTATCGATGATCCGACGTGAAAGCGCTAATTCCGAGAGTTTAAAGGTGTTAAACAGCCCTAATCCAGACAAATATAGCCACACACTGATCTACAGCATGATGACACGAGCTAAAGTCTGTCCGAATCAAATGCTGGAAATACAACTAGACATCAGGCTTAATCGACAGCATGATCGTCTGCTCCTCTGACTGTAATCCACACGCCAAATTTTGGCCTTTCCGATCGGTTATGTGTGTTGTTACAGCCGGGTATTTACCACCACAAACCACCCCTTCCTCCTCTAACCATCCCTCTCTCTCCGCCCTTTCTCTCTCTCTCTCTCTCTCTCTCTCTCTCTCTCTCTCTCTCTCTCTCTCTC
>NW_015652295.1:141552-143410 GCF_001515625.1 Sinocyclocheilus rhinocerous | reverse complement strand
GAGTCTGTGTGTATTCAGGTTTAAGTCCCCACCAGAATAGAAAAACAGGTACACACACACACACATGCACGCACGCACACACGCACACACACACACACACACACACACACACATGCACGCACGTACGCACACACGGACGCACACACACACACACATGCACGCACGCACACACGCACACACACACACACACACACACACACACACATTTAAGTAATGTTCAGTAAAGTATTTATGCAGTGACCCCAAAAATAAAAACAGTAAAATATTTACTTTCTTTCTTTCTTTCTTTCTTTTCTTTTTCATTCTTTCTTTCTTTCTTAATGCTAAGGAAGCAAGGTTGCATTTATTTGTACAAAAATACAATAAAACAGTACAATTGTGAAAAATTATTACAATATAAAATAACTTTTTTCTGTTTTAATGTATTTTAAAACTGTTTAATTTATTTTCTTTTTGTAACATTATAAATGTCTTCACTGTAACTTTCGATCAATTTAATGCATCACTTCTAAATAAAAGTAGCAAATCATAAAAATGAAAATAAAATAAAAAACACATTCTTAACCCAAACTTTTGAATGGTATGGCATTCAGCTCTGATCACCGGAATAAATTACATTTTACAATAGATTCAAATAGAAAACAGTTATTTTAAATTATAATAATATTTCTTACTGTATAAATATTTTTTTTACTGTATTTTAGATTAAATAAATGCAGCCTTGGTGAGCATAAGTGAGTTCTTTCAAAAACAATAAAAAACTTAATTATTCCAAACTTTTGACTGATAGTATTATAGATTTATTCATATTATTTATAAAATTATCATAGTAATATAATCACACCATAGTATGTAAGGGAGTCATACACATTGACTGAATGTCACCCTTAATATTTTATCAAAGGCAAACTAGCTTTGAATTTACAAATTCAGCGACCTTTATTTGTCTGCCCTCTTGTGTCCATGAAACATGCTTGTTATGTAATCATGTTGCATTTCTGTTGTGCTCACATTTAACTTTTTAATAATGGCCTATTACATAAAATATTTTTAATAATTATCTTTTTAAATAATTTCTAATGTTCAGAGGAGCCAGGGCTACTGTGGAAAGAGCCAGAGGACAATACAGCAACTAATGTATTATAACAGAGACATGCACTCGTTCTGTTGAACAAAGGCTGTGACCGCGGGGTCGCGCTGTCATTATAGTCAGAGGGGTCACGGCATTCAGACGCCCCAGTATTGTTGAGCTCAGTCATGAGGGGTTGAAAAACCGACATCTGTCTCTATTCAGACGGCCCACGTGCCCCTCAGTGAGTGACAGATGTCGTGTCATCCACGCATGCCCAAACACGGGGTTAAATCCGTTAGGAAGCAAACAGATGGTTTGGGATTTTATGTTCTCTGTATCCAAAAGCTGCTGGAGTTCATATTTTTTTATTATGTAATTTTCTAGCTGCACAAATCAATTGTTCTTAAAGTACACTAGTGACCACCACTGTCATTCACGGTTTCGGCTTATGTGAAGAAAAAAATATAGATTTATATAATTCAACAAAAATCAAAGCAAATGACTTTCGGCAGTGTTGCCACTAAATGCATCACTTGTTGTGATGGAAATGACACCAGTACTGACAAATACATTATTTTCACACAATAAATAATGAAATGGTTTAGGTTTATTTTACTCTTTGTTGTTTGTTTACATTTATTAATTTAGCAGATGCCTCTATCAAAGGCCACTTAGGAATACAAAAAGCTATTTAATTTAAATATTTAAATAATAAAAAAAAATTCTAATTAAATTTAGGCAATAATACGGGAATATATATATATATATATATATATATATATATAT
>NW_015652295.1:108425-141122 GCF_001515625.1 Sinocyclocheilus rhinocerous | reverse complement strand
TTAGAACGAGGTGTTTTAGGGAGGCGTGAACCAGTCTTAACTTTGATAAAGAATATCTCTTTGGGTTTGAGACTTTAGTCTTTGCAACTTTAGGGATCTTATCTATTCACGAACAGCTTATAACACTCAAAAGAGAAAGGAAAACTTGAAACTGCATCATATGACCCCTTTATTTTATTTTTTTTGTTTCTCATCTTTCTACACTGGAATAATAGAGATAAGCATTTTAATGGTTTTATTTTAAACATTTTATCCACAGCTTTAGTATATATATATATTTAAATGTAATATGTTTAAATAAAAGTCCTGTTTGTGTAAAGTTAACATAAAAACAGCATTCTGTAAAAGATATTTTACATGTGTAAGTGTAATATGAACCGAGCCCAAATGGACACAGTGATGGGAAAAATTTGATATGAGGCAAAATTATGTTTCAGTGCTGTTGCATTCACACACAAAAGTTTTGCGTTCCCACTAGAAACTTTGCTTTCGCTCGCAAAAGCATTGAAATATAGTTTAGCCTCCGACCTCATTTTACCTTCTCGCAAAGCCTGTCGTTGGAACGCAAATGTTTCGTAAGTCATTAAAATATACTTTTCCCTCCCATCTCATTTTCTCCCCATCATGTTACTTTAGGGTTTCTGCAAATATAACAGAAGACGCTATTTGAACATTTAATTTGAATGTTGGTTATGCTATTAGACTCTAAAAAATAAGATCACTATACGTTTTAACAGAAAAGAGGGCACTTTCGATCATTTGTTAAAATAAAATGATCCAGTATGTCCTGTTTCAGGAACATATTACTCTTAAATTCGTATAAATATTGAGGGTATATCAAGTTTTTGCCATTCAGTATGCCAAAATATGCCAATCAAGACCAGGCCTTCTTTTGTCCAATCCTCTCTCTAAATTGTAGACTCGTGTCTCTTTTGCTCACTAGATGGTAGCATTGTTGTGCTGTCCCTTCCTTCCCCATGTGGAGTGAAGAGCATCCCTTGACTGTTTGTTGACATCTCTTCATTATTGTTTAAAAATGTTCTACCAATATCCAACCAGTTTCTTTACTAAAAGCAAAGACATGTCTGATAAAGACATTCTTAGAGACACCTTGACAGCTTTACAAAGGAGACATTATATTTGCACATATCACTTTCAAATCAACAAGGACCTTTTCAGTGTTACTCGATAATGTTAGAAATGCTTTTCAAACACATCCAGAGCGTTACAGCTGGTTTGTTCCAAAATGCCACCAAGATCTTCTATGAAAGACATTTTAAATATCACTAAATATGTCAAGAATCAAAACTGGACCTGATCTAATCATCAGTAAGCTGGTGCATCCATACAAGAAACAAAGCAATGTAGAATTCATTAATTAAAAAGACATATACCTTTGAATATGACGGAAGTAAACAAAAACCTGCCCTTTTAGTAGAGATAAAACTTTTAGAGTTCTAAATAATAATAATAATATTTATATTGTAATAATATCTTACAGCTCAGCATTTAGGCATTTAATATACTGTATATAATATTTAGATAATAATACATTAATAACTGACATTAATATCAATTAAGACTAGAAAGAGAAGATTCACAGAAGCACTTTTAGGAGAAGGCTCCAGTTGAAACCATTTGCAACAATTAACATGAAATGTTCCCATATAGTTGCATCGTCATAATCCCTCATTATTTTCTACAAAACGAGCATGTGTCACCCGAAAGTTGGATGTCAGTAAGGGGCTCAGAACTCTACATATCAGTGTCTTCCTCTGTTAAGATCAGCGGTGCTATCAGAGCGGTTCAGCTCACTCTCAGTGCTGGTAAACCCTGGAGAGAAAAGCTTAAGACACAGCCCTCGATAACAGACTGTTGACTCCATAAAATGTCACCCCAGTCATATCTCAGTGCTCAGATGAAGGGTCTTTAGAGGAAGGTTAAAAATAGTAACCCTGCCATACAATAAGAAGGTAAGCAGAAATAGAGAGAGAGGGAGGAAGGGAACGAACGACTTAGAAGAATAGAAAGACACATTAAACATCAGCAAGTGACCCTGAACTCAGTGTGAACCGTCTGTCTGAATCTACAGCTCAAGATACTTGCAGAGAATTATCAGTATCACGTATTACTTGACAGAGAAACACGCTGTTCTTCTCTACCCATAAAACTTGCAATAATAGGCTACTTCATTTTTCACATTTTCTGAAGAAAACTTCCAATCAGAATGACAGTACTTCCACAATGCTATATGTTTGCAGCTAACAGGGAACGTCCTTACAACTTTCACTAACGTTTTTTAAAGGTTATATAATGTTAGGACAAAATGTTGTTAATGTTTATGGAATGCCTTATAATTTTATTAATAATTGATATACAGTACGTTCTCATAATGTTGAGAGAAAACGTTCTTAGAACAACATTCTCAAAGCGTCCTTATGATGTTATTTGTACTTGAAGAACGTTATAATCATGACAAGAAAACATTCTTGGAATATTAAAACATAAACATTCAAATGACATAATATTTTCGGTGAAAATAAAGTTAGTAGAATGTTGCAAGAAACATTTTTGTAACCTTTAAATAACGTTATAATCTCGACAATTTCAACGTTTTAAAAACAATTTCAAAACAATGTTCCCACAACGTTTTAAATATTATATAAACATGTTACCTGGGTGGATCGTTGCTAGGGCATTGCTATGTGGTTGTTAAGGTGTAGGCTATTGAGTGTTTTATCCAACTTATTTTGCAACGCGAAAGTACATTTTCTTTGAATGTGTGAGACTTCCGATTCATTAGCCGCAAAACACATTTGCGCAGTAAACGGCAAAACTATTTACTAAAATAAAACTACTACAAGCCAGATTATGATAACAAATTAAACTAATAGGCTATAATAATAATAAAAAAATACTAGTTTGCAACATAAATCATCATAACGGAGTGTTTTAGTACAGGGTTGCGTTCAGCCCCGACAAAAACGGTGCAAAACGTTTTTGCTCTTGTGAATTTATTTGGATGTTAATTACATTGTGCGAGCTGTCTCTTTAATACCGCGTGGTTTACATACATGTTGCTGCTGATTGGGCTGACATGTTTGACACACCCACCAAACAAGAGAAAACGCATCTCAAACCCCGTTGCACACCGTTTCCAGGAAACCGGAAACCGTAGCAAAACGGTGCACACCAGTTTGAGCTTGAACTTGCCCCAGGTAAAATAACTTGAAGCAAATGACACCGGAAGTCTTGCACATTCACGTTACAAATGACCTGCTCTCACGTAAAAGTGGATGTTATGGGATCTTCCCGCCTGTTTTATTGCCCTTCAAACAAAACCGTATGTTTGACATCTTAGAAAAGCAATAAAACACCCCTTCTCATCAAACTACTTGATTTGAGGTCTGCTCGTTAACAGCGCAAGACGTGTTACACAAACCGGAGTTATGCTAACTATGAGCAAGAGGAGTTGCGATGCTTGCCTCAGCAAACAGCGCTAATTAAATTTGCCTCCATATCCTTAAATTACCTCCATTTGTGCAAAGTAATAGCTCAGTGTCACCAGCTCGAATGGCCCAGTGTGCTGTAAGCAGTCCACAGCAGTACACAGCTGCCACGCGTCAGTTTGCTGAAGCGATAAACATCGTCCTCTCTGATGAAAGCTTGTCAACCCAGAGAGCGCCATTACGGCTGATGACTGACAAGTGCAGAATCTCGTACGATGCCATTTGGGATTTGCTTTTCCAGATGTTTTCCAACTTCTCCTTTCTCATTTTCAACGGGATTGCGGGCAAATAGCGTACAAAGCGAGCGGGGCACTGCATTGTGGTCTCATACTGTAGTGCCAATCTCGACTGACGCGTCTCTTTTGAAGTAATCATCAATTTTGACAACCATCTGCAAAGATTACGGGTTTCTTTCCACACATGCACAATTAGAAGTTTGCTGTTGTTGTCTTCTGTTGCTCAGACTGGATCAGCCCATTGTAGATCGTGCAGAATAACTCTCAGATTTATTTATAAAGCAAATGCCATATGGATTAAAGTGAATGCATATGTGTGGCATATGGGCAAACTAATTAACGATTAAAAATAAGTTTCTTTAGAAAGTTGAATCATTTACAAGACACTTCTTAATCTCTTAAAGTTTGTGTGTTTGCATTAACCCAGAGGATTTTTTTTTATTGCTCAGATGTTTTTAAGCATCTTTGTCTCAGATGTTTCTTTTACAATTTCTTGAGACTCTGGGAAGCAGGAGATTTAGCCCAAGCAAAAATATCAGTTTGCTCTCTATTTTACCTCATTGCTGACTAGGACAAACAACTGAGATATTCAAGAAATCTAATTTGTGATTTTACTTCCCTGTGGCATTTGACAATCCAGAGGAAATTCTTATAGCTCTGAGGTTGTACTCTCAAAGCTTAGGAAAATTATTGGAGATGTCATTATATGCACATTTTTAAGGCCTTTAAATTGTCAACATGATCAAAAATTTGCTAAAAAAAAAACAGCTGCATGCAATCTATATGACTGATTCTTTCCATATTTTTTTTAACAAATAAAAGGTCTTTTAGTATAATTGTACAAACGTCCACCTTCAGCTTGTGGTTCATGTGTCTTTTTGCTACCTTTACAGATTTTTTTTTAATTTAAAAACTTTTATGAAGTAAATTTAACTTTTATATTGTTCGTAATATTCCAAGATGAACACTTACTGAAGCAACCTAGGTTTATATGATTATCCATATATCATTTAAAAAAAAAAATCATGTTAAAATTTGATTTTTAAATATGATCATCAGGCTTTTAAGGGAACGTTTTTTGTTCATCTCTCAATCATCATTGTATTGCATTGCATTATATATTTTGCCCCCACAATAAAAACTACAGAGCTTTAATCGTAGAATTTAGTATTTAAATATCAAGACATATTATTGGGAGATATAGATTGGCAACTGATAATTATGTGCATTTTATATAAGTAGTCTGTTATAAACATCTCAATGATTTACATTACAAACTATTAGAATTTCATCTAACGTTTTGGCTGTATAAATACCAGCAACTTCACCAAATTCCACTTTTGCTCAGTTTAAATTGAAGTGTTTTTCTTCCTCAATTATGGGCTCCATATTCTCACCATATCATATATGAGCCATAAAAGTCTTAAGTAAAATTGGTTTTGTCTAAAGGTTCAATAAACTGTTCAGTTAACTTTGAATTACCATTGTGTATGAAATGTGCTATATAAATAAACTTGCCTTGCCTTGCTTAAAAAAAAAGAAAATTCTGACTATTATTACAAATGTCAGACTTTATAGGGTTAAAATTAATTCGGGTCAAATTAAATAGCCGCAGATTAACCAATTGTTGAGCTGAGCTACAAAAATAAATGCGGTTTGCACAGAGTTCATATTGATATCTTGATGGCATTTAGACTTTTGATTACAGGATTTAGCATCTTGGCAAATTGAGACATTGTTGAGATCTCTTTCAAAACTTTAGAGCTCTTTTTCTCTGGAGAAAAGCCCATGACACTTAATCAAAAGTTTCAGTTTGATTTTGATTTTATCTTATTGCTATTTAGAAACACAGTTATTTTTCTCTATTTGGGAACCTGAAATAGTGAACATAGTATGGTGCAAATGTGATATTTCAGAATAAATGCACAAAAATAGTCTCACAGTGCTGTTCAGATACCCGGCTCACTTATTTCTTTGTCGTGCCTGTCAATTAAAACATCAAGTGGTGTGCACGCATGCTGCGCGATGATAATCTTCCACAAATAATGAGGACAGGCAACAAAACCATACACAAATGGTTGCAAGTATCTAATCAATGTCTCACAGGGATGGGAATTGTGTTTTTTCTTCTTCTCTCCCTATTTTATTTTTCTCTCCCCTCCTCCGGTAAATACAAATTGCTTATGCATCAGAATAGTCATTATCTCAGCTGCCAAGGTGCGTCGAATCTCAGAAACACGTGCGTTTTCCTGCAGTATCCAGATCACAGGGATAGGCTAAAGTAGCACGACTATTACAGCGGAATACAGGCCCGGTGTCATTCTAATTATTCCCTATCTGCAGATATGCAAGCACTATAATCTGTTTGGGTGAAATAGCCATTTCTGATCAGCGGTGCCTCGTCAAGCTGTTTAGGAATTCACCGCGTTTTTGATCTAATCACAACATCAAAATATTCATGACAGACAATGATATCTCTCCGAGGCAGGCTGACAGCCATTAACAGGGAAACATGGGTAATTTATTAACACTTATCTAGACCTGAAAAGGCCTTTCACTCCGCTCACCACAGAGAGAAGAGTAAAATAGTAAAACATGTGATACCAAATGATTTATAATGGTCAGTCGTTATTTGCAAAAGGGATTTAATTAAAACGTGCCTTCCCAATTTTGTCCTGGAGGAAGTTTCCTGGAGAGGGAGAAACAGATGTAGGGTTTTGTTTGAATCCCTTTTGCTATATTGTAACCACTTCGGTTAAATCGTACGGAAAAAAAGGTGCGATAAGCGACCAAACAGTCATGCTTTGCTACAATGGATGTACTTCGCTAACTGCTACTGCTAACTTTTTTCACCTTCTCTCAAAGGCTAGGCTAAGATGGTCAGGGTTGCCAGGTCTTTTAAACAAAACCAGCCAAATTGCTAATCAAAACTAGCCCAATCATGTTTTTTCAGTAGTTTTCCCCCTCGTCGCGTTTCGGAGAGATCACTTTAACCCGCAGACATAAAAAACAACTTGGGTAAAAGTAGCCCAATTCTGCAGTAAAACTGCAGACTTGGCAACCCTAAGACGGTGGATCTCTTTGTCTTCTTGCAACCGTTCAATGAACCCAATCACCCACCATCAGAGCCAGCTGCGAGCTCTGATTGCAGTCGTGATAAACACAAAACAAATCAATATGAGCGTTGTAAAGGTTAAATGATGTTATGTTGTCTGTTGTAACGCCACTGTGCTGGAGCAGTGAGCCACTGACTCGCTCTCGCCTCGGCAGACTTTTAATGCTCAAAACACTTTGTAGTTGCATTCGACCCACCAGTAATTCATTCAAACCTTGGTTTATTTCATTTTTCTAATCCAAAAGCACAAGTAACGCTTGCTAATTAGTCTAAATTAGCCGATTCTCTCAAGCACATCTTTCCTCAGAGAAAGGTTGTTTAGTCGATCCCACAAAAACACGACTTTGGTGTTGAACGTTTTCCGACTCAAATCCTGTAAAGGGCCCAGCAATCTTTTCTTACAGGCATACAGTCACTTTCAAAAACAATTAAGCCAACGACATCACTGTAATTACAGTAACTAATTACCCTCTTTAAATGAACAGCTTAGCACACAGAAAGCAAGCGCATACACAACACAAAGTGGCTGCAGGAAAAGAGCGTCCACTAAACTTCTCTTATGCTAGAGTCTCTTAAGACCACACAAAGGAAGCTCTTGTTTTTGGCTCACGTACACGTCGTTCTGAAGGTACATCATAAATATTTGCACTCAGTTCTTATCAGTGAATTTGCATTAGTCTCTTATCAGTCCTCTTGACGGGCTTAACTTGATAAGGAGGAAGCGCATCGCACACCTGCCATTAATGAACCTTCGCTTAGTCTGATGTCATTCTTTAGCCAAGACTTCATCAGCATCAAGGAGTTTGCATGTTAAAGAGTTTCCTGTCTTATTATAGGGGCTTGCTAAAGCAAGCACCACTATATTGGTCAAACTTGGAGTTAGTGATTTGAACAAAGACCTAATGTTGAACTTTAAACTTGGGTGTCTAATTTTGGTGTCTAATTTGTCATTAACATTTATGCTATGTACGTCATTGATATCTTGGATGATGTAGCTTGCTGAGGAGAGGTGCAAATGCAGATTTCGCACCAGGTTCAAGTGGATCATGTGGATTCTCCACGTTGACCAACAGAAAGCTGATTGGTTTGAAAGTGACTTCTGTGTGAGCTATGCTTTATACAGCACAACACTATTGACAATAGACAATGGACCTTTTTTGCCATGAAATTTGCTAGTGTGACTGCAACTTTATTGATGATAAAATTGGCAAAAATCTTATTGACTTAAAGGGGTCATCGGATGCCCATTTTCCACAAGTTGATATGATTCTTTAGGGTCTTAATGAAAAGTCTATAACATACGTTGGTTAAAAATTCTCAATGGTAGTGTAAAACAACACCCTTTTTACCCTGTCAAAAACATTTCGGTTCACAGCAAGCCGTTTTATTGCATGTCGCTTTAAATGCTAATGAGCTCTGCTGACCCCACCCCTCTCTTTTGTGGGGTGACCCGCAGTTCTAATGAGACTGTTTACTTTAGCCACGGAACTTGTAACTAGCACATTATTAGGAAAGGCGATTTGCAACAATTCATAAAAGAACCTTATACGCCCTTCTTCTGTGAGGCTGGATCACGAATGATTCGCGCAAATATAGACGCATTTAGGTGGATCAGGGGTGCATTCCTGTCAAAAACAAACGTAATCCACTGCCCGTGTACTCCTAACTGGCTCACGCACAACATTCTCAGTTCCAGGGTTACCCTGAGCATTCTCTAATGCAGTTTGAGTGTTTTCTGGAACCAGAGACAAGTGAGCTGCATTCCATTTCTTTCCATCGCTCAAGACATAAGTGCTTGGTCCCAGTTTCTTATCCACTGACAAAGGAACAGTGAACTTCCTTCCAGCCTTTGGTTCATGCATTGGTTTTCTTACATGTACACGATCTTCACACTTGGTGGTTTAGCTCCACGTTTCTGATATGTGTACTGTTTCATCTTTTGTTGAACTCGCTGCACACGGTCACGTATGCCCATTGCCACTTCCTCTCCCTAAGCTGTTGTGGCTGACAGAGTGTTTAACTTTGTGTACATCTTCCTTCAAATGGTGATACCCCTGTGGTTGTGTGCGGGGTAGCTCTGTAATTTTGGAGGAAGTCTGTGACTGCTTGTTTCCATGGAAGTTGTTGCATTTCAGCTACTTGGATACAGCTCTTTAAAACACGATTCCATCTTTCCACAGCACCGTTTGCTTGGGGCCAGTAAACACTGCAACGAATGTGTTTTATTCCTCTTTCAGCCAGGAAATCAGCGAATGCAGTAGAAGTCATCTGAGGACCATTATCACTGACTAAGGTGAGTGGGTTACTTTCTCTCGCAAACACAGATGCTAGAAACTTTGTAACTGTGTCGGTTGTAACATTTGAGGTAAATGCAACCTCCGGCCACTTGCTATAATAATCCACCATCGTAATAGCAAAACGACAGTCATATGTGGCTCTCTCAAACGGTCCTACAATGTCTATTGCAAGTTTCTGAAATGGACCGTCTGGTAGGTCCACTGGCTGTAATGGAGCTGGGCATGTCCGGGCAGTTTTGTCACAGGACTGACAGGTGGAACAAGAAGCAATAATTGAATGCACATCATAGTCCATACAAGGCCACCAGTACAATTCTCTTAGCCGTTGCTTAGTTTGTACCACTCCCTGGTGTCCTTCGTGTGCTAAGTGAATGAATTTAGAGCGCAAAGCAACTGGCACAACCAATCTCTGTCCTCTCATTATATACTTATCATCCGCCTCACCCTGGCCAGCATCTGAATCAGGTAGCGGTAATCGTGATAAACAATCAGCAACAAAATTTTATTTACCTGGTCTGTACTCCAGATTGTAGTTGAACCAGAGGAGTCTGGCCGACCAGCGAGCTATCCCCATTCCTGCTCTGTTCATTCCTCTGGTGGCCAGTAGTGTGGTCAGCGCTTGGTGGTCCATCCTCAGTGTAAACTTCCTGCCCCAAAGGTAGGTCCTCCAACGCTCTACTGTCCAGACACACGCTAATGCTTCTTTCTCAACTGTACTGTATTTTCTTTTAGCTGGCGTCAACGTACGAGAAGCGAATGCTATTTGACGCTCTGTCTGATCCGGGTGCAGTTGAGTGATGACACCTCCAACGCCATAATCTGAAGCATCGGTGGACACGAATGTTGGTAAGGAGGGGTGGAATAAAGCCAAGGCTGGGCTGTGGACTAACAGCTGCTTTAGCCTACGAAAACTTCCATCAGCTGTCTCCGTCCATGTAAATCCATTCTGAGATGATCTGAGTATCTCATGCAGGGGGTCTACTACCATTGCATAGTTCGGGATGAACTTGCTAAACCAAGATGTAAGACCCAAAAGGACCGTAATGAGAGTAGGTCTGTTGGTGCAGGGGCATTTGCAATGGCGTCAACTGAGTCGGGGTTGGGATGTAGTCCATCTTTTGAAATGTCATGGCCTAGATATCGAATTCTGCTGTGGCCGAATTTGCTCTTCTCCATGTTAAGTTTCAGACCAATATTCGTGAGTTTAGTCAGCACTGCCTGTAGATTGGCGTCATGGGTAGCTTTATCTTGGCCGTAGACAATGAGATCATCTAAGTAGTTCTGTACTCCTGGTAGACCCTCAAGAACTGTTTTCATCATTTTTTTTGAAAGGCGGAGGGCGCCGAAGCCAACCCGAAAGGAACCTTTGTGAATTTGAATAATCCATCGTGTGTGATGAATGCAGTCAAGTTTTGACTCTCCTCATGCAAAGGTAGTTGGTGGTATGCACTTTGCAAATCAGTTTGGGAGAACACAGTAGCGCCTCTGAACTCGGTGAAAAGATCCTCCATATGAGGTAGTGGGTAGCAGTCAGTAATTACAGCCCGATTAGGCTCTCTCAAATCCACGCAAACCCAAATTTCTCCAGACTTCTTTCTGGTTACGACGATTGGGGGAGAACACAGTAGCGCCTCTGAGTTCGGTGAAAAGATCCTCCATATGAGGTAATGGGTAGCAGTCAGTAATTACAGCCCGATTAGGCTCTCTCAAATCCACGCAAACCCGAATTTCTCCAGACTTCTTTCTGGTTATGACGATTGGTGACACCCATGGCGAAGCATTGATCTTTTCAATTATTCCATCCCTCAGTAAGCGATGAATTTCCTTGGAAACCTCCTCCCGTACACTCAGCTGTAATCTGCGTAGTTTGACCGCACTGGTTTAACTGACTGATCAATCTGTACTTTGTGCACAAAGCCTTTGACACATCCAAGTGAGCTGGCTGCTGCATTACATATTTCTAACACCGGTGAAACAGCAGGAGCTGATGATGTAATTCTATCTCCCACAATGTGACAGTTTAAGGCTTTAATCAAATCCATGCCCAAAAGTGGTGATCCCGTTTTGACCACATAGAAATTGGCAGTGGTTGCAACACCATCATGTGACACAGAAACAGTGAAACAGCCTAAGGTTGGCAAGTGTTCACGTGAGTAAGTGACTAGCCTCACTTGAGGTTCCTTCAGTTCACAATTTGCGAAGTGTTTCATGAACAGTGTCTCAGGCAGGATGGACACACTTGATCCTGTATCAACAATCAATTCAACTGGTATTTTATTTCTTTGTGGTGTTTTCAATTCTACTTGGCATCGAATTTTGTCAGAAGACTGATTTACAAGCAGCACAGTCAGTTCAGGCACCATAACTTCTTTCACTTCTTTGACAACTGCCGATTTACATACCTTTGCGAAATGTCCTTTCTTTCCACAGTGATGACATGTGGCTGACGCAGCAGGACAATTGTGTGCGTTGGCCAAGTGAGTATTTGATCCACAGCGTCTTTTATTTGAAGTCTGTGGCTTTCCATTTTGTAATGGCATTTTCTCACTCTTTTGTTTACCTCGTTTGAAACTGGACTTTGTCCTCGAGATGGCTTGAACCTGAGCAGAAGTTGAACCATTAGTTGAAAGGAGTGTAGCATTTTGCACTGCCGATTCCACTAATGCTAATGCAGAAGTTCGATCCAATGTAAGTTCCGACTCGAGTAACAGTCTATCTCTCACCGCGGCCAGGAAAACCTGTTCAATTAGTTGGTCCCATAGCATTTCATCCTCCATTTCTCCGAACTGACAATCCACTGCTAGATGACGTAACTCCGCTATATACTGACTTACGGTTTTGTCCGAGCGCTGTGCGCGCTGTCTGAATTTATGCCGTGCAGCAACAACATTCACTTTTGGCGTGAATTGAGCAACAAGAGTATTCTTGATGGCCTCACCATAATTTGTACCCCCGTTTGGCAGCATATAGAAAAGTCTCTGGCCTTCCATACCGAGACAATGTAACAAAACTGCATGAACTCTGGCATCAGGCCACGCATCACCTCGTGCTCCGATGACAAGCAAGTAGTTTGAAAATGGAATAGCGGGCTCTCCGACCGTCGGAAGAAAAAATGCAGGCATGGGTACAGATGCAGACATCGTCGCCAGATTTTGTAATGTTTGTGACTCGTAATGAAAGAAATTAAAAGGAGAGAGGATGACTAGTTTCACAACAACATTTATGTTCAAACAACATTTAAAAGTGAATTTTGCATCTGATGACCCCTTTAAAGGAATAGTTCACCCAAAAATTAAAGTTCTGTCATCATTTACTCAACCTCATGGTGTTCCAAACCTGTAGGAGTTAATTTCTTCTGTTCAACCAAACAGATGCTGGAAGCCATTGACCTACATAGTATGGGAAAAAATACTATGGAAGTCAGTGACTGTTTGGTTACCAACATTCTTTAAAATTTCTCCTGTGTTAAGCAGAACAATGAAACTCATGCAGGTTTGGAACGACATGAGGGTGAGTAAATGATGACAGAATTTTCATTTTTGGGTGACCTGTCCTTTAAAGTAAATTAATCATAATCTAATAAAAGCTAAATAGCAAAGCAAACCCTGTTTTATGGGCTACTATGTGACACTGTCACACAGGACACATGTTTTAACCTGCTCAATATATTATAATGATTTTATGTATATTTGAGTTTTAAAATGTTTTCATGTTGTCTTAGCCATTTTATTCCTTTTAACCATTTGAATGAGTGTATGTCTTTGAGTGACTCTGGGTCTGCCTGTCATGACTGTGTGTCTGCAGCCGTAGTTATACACATGTATGTAAATATCTACATCTGTAATAAACTTCAGCAGATGATTTTGATAAACTAACACAATCCAACAAGATGAATGTGTTAGCTAACACGACATTAAAAAGTTACCATAATATTAAAACCTGTAATATCGAATTAATACAAAGTTCTGTCATGAAACTTTAGATGGGGCAGGCCAGATTCTAATGCAATCTGATATAATGACATCATTATTCACATGCAGCTGGTTGGTTTCTTGTCACATCAGCAGCCAATAAGCTGCTGCTCAACATTGAAATACTCATCTACTGCTTGCTGTAGCAGTTGCAGCGCACTTCAGAAACCCTCCACCTTCCCCAGCTCCACCTGTATAGATCTGCTAAGAGATGATTTATGTTATATATGGAGTTATTTCATATATGTTATATGTGCAGTGTTATATGTATTTCATATATCTTGGTACTTGCTTTGCTGCAGCAGCAGCAGCGTAGCAGATCTCCAAGACCAAACACATTAACATGACCATGTTTATTACCATGCTAAACAGTTGTCATGACAGAAATGCATATTAAAAACACAAACCAACACATTCTGACGTGAAAGTTTTTCCATTTCTTTGGGACTTTATTTCAGTGTTTTTTTACCAATGTTTTACCCAACATTTTAGCATCATGGGAGTGTGTTTTGCAAATCAATGGTTTCAGTAGGTTGGTTTCTTGGGACAGATTAAAGTAATATATTCTGCCAAGAAATCTATTTTATTTAATTTCTATGCTTTTACAATGGCCAAACAAACCAAAAAACTAAATTTTCTGTTAAATATTTCTGCGTTCAAAACAGGTTAAGATATATGGACAGCTGTTGATTACTAGTACCAATTTACAAAAAAAAATCATTTTTAATTGACACTTGATTTGATAAATACAAACCAACCTGATCTCATGTCAATTCATACATATTTGACAAGGGGGCTAATTCATACAAATTTGTACGACCTCACTCGTACAAATTCATAAGATTTGTGAAAAATCGTATGTATTTTACGAGGTGGCAAATTCGAAAGAATGGACCACAGCTAACCCCGCCCCTAAATTTAACCGTCACAGAAATCATACAAAATCGTATGAGGGAGTTCGTACAAATTCATATGAATTAGCCACCTAGTAAAATACGTACGAATTGGCCGTGAGATAGCGTTGAACAAAACGACTAACCAACCTACCAGAAAACAAAAATTGCATTTACAGTAATGCACTTACAATGGATGTTTGTGGAAAAAAACAATCCTGAGGGTTGCAATGTTGCAACGCAGAAAAGTGTGAAGCCAAACGTGTCTGTTGTTTGAGCTCTAAAGTTGTACAAATAGTCCTTTTGAGGTGGGGATATTGTTGTAAGTTCAGTATTTTTCAACTCTCATATAATATTTAAGCCTTACAGATTTTAACATCCATTCCAATGCAGTTCCATCAGACTTCCATAGCAAGTGGATTATTGTAAACTGTTGTTGTGAAACAGCCTGTGACAGATGCTGTCCATGAGCTGCAGATGGAGAGACTGATGGTCCAGTGGTGTTTGGGTTGTGAGCCGCTGCTGATGAAGTGTTCTGCATGTTTTTCTGTGTCTCCTCATGTTTCTCTTTGCTGCTGATTTGAAAGAGCGGCCTCTCTTCACCTCACCCTGTGAGATTCCCCCATCTGCTTCCCCTCCATTTCATCAGCACTCCGATCAACGGCAGCCCTTCCCTCTATCACAGTCACCTCGCCGCATGCCACGGATCTGAAGATTAGCTACTCACATATTTTCCCTTTCAGCGTTTATCTCCTACAAGACACAGCCATACCGAAAAAGAGCAAAACCACAATGAGCCACACGCTTTCTCATGCCTCGAGGCCTTTTAATTACAAAACCAATGAACAAACTGAGCTGGGGAGGGGTGAGTGTTAAAATTAAGGGGACACATTCAATATGTTGTTTGTTCTTTCTTAAAAATGCCATGTCTCGTTGCATTGCTGTCATTGCAAAAAAATTTTCAGATATATATAAACACACACACACACACACACACACACACACACACACAAACAAAAGATTCAGTAATATTCAGTAAAGTATTTATACAGTGACCCCAAAAATAAAAACATACAAATGAATGAATTTCTTTGCCCTCCCAACTGAGCCTGGTTTCGCCCAAGGTTTTTATTTTCCATCAGTTTTGCCAACACATTTTCAGGGGAAGTTGCTAAAGGAAGGTTGATTTGTTGCTAAGAGCTGATAAATTATGTTATGATGTCATTGCGCGATGACGTCATTAGCAAAATTGTGTCACTGCATTGTATCTTAGCAAAAAATATATTTTATATATGTTAATTTAGATAAAATAATAAATGCATAATATAATATTACAGTGTTTTTGAAAGCTGACACTCAAACACCAGAAGCACACACCAAATCTGCAGAACCATACACTAATTCTCGGCCTTTGACTCAGTTTAAAATTTTTGCAAAACACAACACACAATTCTCTATGTAACACACACAAATCTAACAGGAATTAATATTATGGCAAAGGTGTTTGCAAATGTTTGCTTTTGAGATGTGTTTGTGATGCAGTGCTTCATTTTGCATGAGATGTGAGGCATTTTGCAATTTGTGTGTGGGATTCTTGGATTTGTGTGTAAAGTTTTTAAAAAAGGAGGCAAAGTTTTGAAAAAGTGTGCAAGCACTTGAAAAAACTGTAAATATAGATAAGTGTATTTTAAAATGCAATACTGAATAAACACTTACACATTTTTTAACAATTTAAGATTTTTTTTATGAGCTAGTAAACTAGTAAAACTATACATTCTGAACAATTATAGTTTGAAGCAGTGTATTAGTTAGTTAGTATGCTACACTTTAAGACAAATCTGTAAAATAGGGCACAATCTACTACTGTATGTTAACATGATGACATTTTCTGTATTGATTTTTCCACTGGTTTTTACCTGCATTTTAAATTACGCATTGTATTTTGTGTTTTTGAGTTACAGGGTTTCAACGGATAATGGAAAATGGATACGTCCTGGAAAATTACTAGTACCCTTTCCATTTTTCTAGATATTTTTCTTAGTGTACTAACTGATCAACAATCACAGGTACAAGCTTCTAACAAGGTGTATCATAAATGAACAATTATTAAATTATTATTATTAAATTGAACAATTGAAAACAGCAGGCAACTTAATACACGTGATGTGTGTCCTGCTAGGCATCTTTGGTTTCCTCATTTTGTGTAATTTAGATGGAAAAATGTGTGTCTTTTTATCATTTGAGTCACTTCTCAAAAGTTGCTAAAAGTTGCCAAATAAATTTTAAAATAGCTAAATTTGTTGCTAGGTGATTTTGGAAGAAAATGTTGCTAGGGTAGTCTGAAAAGTTGCTAAATTTAGCAACAAAATTGCTAAACTGGCAACACTGTTCTCCATTTCTTTCACATTATGGAGTTTGAAATCCTTGCCACTGTTACCTTTTGGCTTGCTTAGTTGAAGACACTTAATATTTCCTAATATTACGAACTTGATTGAACACACACTATTGGAAGAGAACTGAACTGAGCTCGATGAAGACTTTAACTGAAAAATTTCTCTTTACAGCAGAATTGAATTTTGTTTGCATTATTATTATTATTAACCTAGTCCCAACCTAAAATGAATGTCTGGGCTGTTTTAACTGAAAGAAACTTGCACTGACTTATCTTAAATATGTCGGTGCCATTGTTTTGTCTCAAGATGCACACCGGTAACATTTATAAGTCACGTTTATAAAAGATACTTAAATATCCTAACTGAATGGTGACATAATCCTGGCTTAACCTAAGCCCTGTCTGTGAAACCAGGCCTAGGGGTTTCCATCTTCCTGTATATTCTCCTAATTTTGTCCCACATGCGATGAAGACCCCAGTCATATCAGCAGATTTATTTTACATGAAGCGGGTGCGTCATGGGTGATGACATGTTGCGATCACATGACCAGCCTAAATCTCGGTAAGTGCGTTAAACGTTTTGCACAATAAATAATTCTTGGCTGACTGAGAATAATGAATTTCTACAATGCCAGAAGTAACTTAAACGTTTTGATAATGAACTGAACTGCATTAGATATATAGCAAAATATCAAACAAAGCGGATCCATTTGAAAGAAAAACAGTACAAGGACACTTCTCAAGCATGAAAATAAGTTTGTTAGGTTTAAGCCACACTTAAAATTGCCTTAATTTCATTGTATAAGATGCAAAATACCAAAGTAGGTGGCACTGAGAAATTCTGCTGGAGCTTTTCTCAGGAGTCCGAACTAACTTCATTACTGGTCTTAGGTGATTTTTAGTGGATGTATATCTGTAAAAACTTTAATATAAAGCTTAAAGGGGTCATATGATGTTGCTAAAAAGAACATTATTTTGTGTATTTGGTGTAATGAAATGTGTTTATGCGGTTTAAGGTCCAAAAAACACATTATTTTCCACATACTGTACATTATTGTTTCTCCTCTATGCCCCGCCTTTCTGAAACGCGTAAATTTTTACAAAGCTCATCGGTCTGAAAAGCGAGGTGTGCTGTGATTGGCCAGCTATCCAGTGCGTTGTGATTGGCCGAATACCTCAAGCGTGTGACGGAAATGTTACGCCCCTCACCATACTGTTGATGCCGTGTCCGGCCGGAGCGACGAGACAAAAACATTCAAACCCATTATAAACGAGGCATTTGTTGCATCCAGTGGGGACATAATTACGAATTATAATGACATATTACCAGTCTTAACTTTGATAAAGAATATCTCTTTGGGTTTGAGACTTTAGTCTTTGCAACTTTAGGGATCTTATCTATTCACAAACAGCTTATAACACTCAAAAGAGAAAGGAAAAACTTGAAATCGCATCATATGACCCCTTTAAAGAGAGACACTGTCACGATTGTTTCTGAACACACTTCAGTGCATGTTTAAAAAGTGCTGTTTGTAATAATGTCAAATTAAAAGTTTTACTGTAAAGTACATTTTAACTCACTGTTTTAATAATCTTTTGTTGTGATTTAAAGAAAGTGCATATATTTTGATGTGTTGACTAACATACTAAAGCACATGTAAAGTACTTGATTATAGAGTGTTATTCAATATGACATTTAAAGTTAAAATATTTCATATGTAGTAAGTTGCAAAGCTTCATCATTACAAATGTGTAATTATTTGGATACATGACATAAAATGTTCAGAAAGGACAAAGTATGTTTTTAGTGTACTAAAAAGTTTAACCGTATTTTAAAGACAAAAGAAGTAATTATGAAATTACATATAAAGATGTACTTGACTCCTACTTAAGTGTGTCAAAAAACATGTACTCTAAAGATCAACTTATTGCATTTCATATAAATTTGAAACATTTAAAAACATTTAGTTTAATTGTAAATAACATGCAGTTAAGTGTTCAAAAACACTTACACTTAAGAATATTATTTTAAAGTATATTTCCGTAATAATTTATCTTTTTAAAACAATGCACCTCTTTTTCACCAAGTGTAGTTCATCACATTAACTATCAAAGTCATCCAATAATGTCTGACAACCACAATGTTTTCATTTTGAACAGAATATCAATTCATTTATTTTAAAGTTGTTTATATGAAAAAAATGTGCTTGAACAATCTTTCTTTCTTTTAAATAAATGCCTTTCGAGCTCATATTTTGTTGCAATGACCATTAAACAAGTGTCTAAAAAGCTGCTATTTGAGAGCAATAGAATGAGTCTGATGATCAGAGTTGAAATTTCAGTAAAAACAAATGGGAAATAAAGATATTCATTGTATGATACAGACCATGAGGCAACACAATGATGGATGTTTCATAACTCTATAAGAGATCCTGGTATATGTAGATGACACTCGGAGCGCTATTGTCTCCTCGCCGCTAACAGCTGTCTTCATCTTTTGTTATGACACGACAATCTCTGACAGAAGCCTAATTACTGTTTAAGTTAATTACCAGCACTACACTGATGCTCTGCCTTCAGTTCAAAGCTCTCAGCAGCTAATTGACATGTCGCCTTCTGCATATTGGAACAGTAATGGTGGCGTGCCATTATCAAACCCCTAATGATCAGGTGCTGGGCGTTATATGAGGAAGCAGGGCATTTCTGCCAAGTCTTCTGGACTCTCCTTGCCCCCCGTGACGACTCTTCTTGCCCCCATCGCTGCTTTGATGCACTGGATGCTACAGCGGCGGCAGCGCTAGGAGAGGAGGATGTTCTCAGAGAGAGGAAGTGAGCGCGTGACGGATAGTAATCATGGAGTTGTTCATTTGATAATCCTGTCTGCTGTCCCACAGGGAGCTAATTAAACACTGGGAGCATTCATTAAGCTGCACCTGTCTCACTGGAAACGATAATGGGCCAAAGTTCATCTGAGCTGAAAATGTCAATGACAGAATGGAGGAAGGCAGGAAACAATGTAGGAGCTGTTGTGGTGAACGACTTTTGATGAACAGCTTTATAGTCTAAACCCGCTGGGAAACCAGTTTTAATAAACATGCAAGTGCTTGAAATCTTTTTCAGTTTTTTAAGGTGTCCTCTGTCCTTAAAGACAACATGAAATTAAAATGGGCAATATTTACTTTCTTAGTTTGGATTATTATAATGATAACATCTAAATGAACTGTCTTTATTAAAGTTAAAATATGATTAACCGTCACTGAATCAAAGTACATTAATTTATATCCACAAAATGATTTTTATGTCTTAAATAAGGTAAACAAAAAATGCTCCATTGCAGGTTACCACTTTTTACAGTGTGCTTGATAATTATTTTCCTAATTTAAAAAAGTTTTGCACATATCTCATTTTATTAATGTATTATTTATTATAAAGAGTGGAGCTGTTATTTAATAATTTATGAAGTAGATGTGTATTTCCAGCATCTATAATATTAATCATAACCTACAGGCCATGTGAGCAGAATTATTTAATCTTAAATTCACAATCTTTTGTTTTTATGCCATCCCTATTAAAATCACAGTATATAACACTGAGAATTAAATCATGGAAGACTGATCTCTTTGACTAATCTGATATTTGATTTAACCAAATGCATACATTTAATTTTATTTGCACACAGAGTATTTTACATAAAAGTTGGTAAAACCTTACAATAAGGATTAATTTGTTAATATTGCCATTATAGTTGACATACATGAACTGACAATGAAATGACTTAAACGTTTATTAATCTTAATGCTGTATTTTTATTAAAGGTAACAAAGATGAATAAATACTGTAACACATGTATTGCTCATTGTTAGCTGATGCATTAACCATTTTTAACTAATGAGATCTCACTGTAATGTGTCACCAAATAATTTATTAAAAATTATATCAGGTGTATTTGATCTGTTTTGCAAAAATCAGATAACATTAGAGAAACACCGCTGGTAGATACTGCAACATTTGCTGAATTTTATTCACAATAAATTTAACCTAGATCAAATCAGGTAAGTAAGGGAATGTACTGATCGATGATATTGTGAAATAATTTTTGTAGGATTTAGTGGCATTCAATCTAACATTGGGAGCACTTAAGTCAAGACTTTTTTTTTAAACACTGTTCAACTTTAATTATAAAACAGAAAGTTGCAATCCAGTGTTAGAGCTTCTATGACTGCACATCTTCCATAGAAACCAACTATTTTCCTTAGTTTACAAGTCTAAGACTACTTGTTTGTGCAAAAGTGGCACTTGATGGATTTTCTTAATGAAATAATAAAGAACATTTGTGTTCTTAATATTTTTTATTATGCAGTTAAATAAAACAACAGTATACATTTACTGTATTTTCGACCTTTGTACTTTATTGCATGAATATTATTTATGTATATTTAGTTTACTTATGTACTATTTATACGCATAGACTCAGAGTTTAAAGATGTGTAACACTATATTGCAGTGCGGCGTGACAGGGGCTGAATTTGCTCTGTGCGAGTGTTATAAGCAGAGGTGTTGTTCTCTTAATGATTAATTACCTCCTTGATGGATTTTCTTAATGAAATAATAAAGAAAATGTGTGTTCTTAATATTTTTTATTATGTAGTTAAATAAAACAACAGTATACATTTACTGCATTTTCGACCTTTGTACTTTATTGCATGAATATTGTTTATGTATATTTAGTTTACTTGACATTTTTGAGTGTTATTGCATTTATAATAGATATAATAGATTTATAATAGATTTAGGTACTTTAAATATCATTTTTAGTTTGCCTATATGTAAAACTAATTATGCAAACATTAAAAGCACACAAAAGCGCTGTTAAAATATCTAATCATATCAATTCTTAAGGCAGGGCCTAAATTAATTAAGCTCTCATTTACAGGCACACAGAAGCCCCTCTAGATTTGACTTGAAGAGAGAGAGTGTTAATAACGCTTTTTGGAGTAGCATTTACACAGTTAATGAATTCTCATGAACAGCTAGTGAAATATAACAGTTATCAAAAGGATGTTAAGGTGATGTCTCAATAATGACGAGCCTGACGCTTCACTCCCTCTGTGGTGAGACAGTAAAATCTCATTTAGTGTGAGCGTTTCAGTCGAAAATATGACGGTACGTTTATACATACAGCCAGGAAATGCATGCGACATTTGCACAACACAGAAAAATGTTAAAGCTCAGAGGTTGAGACTTATTTAATTTAATGTATATTAATGTTCTTCTGTACCTTATATGAATCAGTCTTGAAAGAATCTTGATCGAGTTATCTTCTGAATTTCTATAGGAAACGTGAGATGACTGGAGTCTTTTTTGGGGGGCAGAAATCTGAGAGGCAAGAGACTATACCAGAAGTCCTGATTTCAATTTAAACACATTGTCTATAGGAGAAACAGATCAAAAGGGTTACAGAATATTGATCAAATGTGGTTCTTTCATCATTCAAAAGACTTAGATGCCCTCTTTATCTACTTTGTCTGAGATGTTTCTCCTAAAATGAGAGATAAAAACAGTCAAATTGACAGTAAAGACATTTATAATGTTACAAAAGATTTATATTTAAAATAAATGCTGTTCTTTTGAACTTTCAATAAAAGAATCCTGAAAAAAAAGTATTTCCACAAAAATATGAAGAAGCACAACTGTTTTCAACATTAATAATAATAATAACGAATGTTTCTTGAGCAGCAAATCAGCATATTATAATGATTTCTGAAGGATCATGTGACAGTGAAGTGTAATGATGCTGAAAATTCAGCTTTACATCAAAGCAATAAATTACATTTTAAAATATATTACAATAGAAAACATTTATTTCAATTTGTAATAATATTTCACATTATTACTGGTTTTACTGTATTTTAAATTAAATAAATGCACCCTTGCTGACAATAAGAGACTTCTTTCAAAAGCATTTAAAAATCTGATCAACCCCAAACTTTTAGTGTATATGCTATAAAATGCATGTTGTTAGCACAGCTCAGATCATTTGGTCTTGAATGGTCATTAATATATATATATATATATATATATACTGTATGAGGAATGTTTGACTTGAAATCTTTTGATTGCAGACTTTTGGAGACTTTTTGTCAGGTGAAACTGAGATCTTCATCTGATCTCCTTTGAATCTCACTGTTGTCAAGGAGATGTCATTTGTGATTGTTCTTTACCAAAAATAATATTCACTTCAAAAATGATTCAGAGCATGCAGCGCTTTTAGTATCCAAGATTGCAACAACGGACACTATTTTTTCATCATGAATCAGCAATGTGCGATAGGACCACAGTGTGTGTGTGTGTGTGTCCATGGCATGTACATGTGTGACAGCCACCGATTTGGGGCCCCAAGGACTTGCTCCTTCCCTTTCCATCATCAGCAGGCGTTTTCAGGGGGCATGCAGTAATTTCATGGCTCGTTGAGGGTGCGGAAAACCTGGGCCACTGTCACTGTTAACTTTCCTCTCGCCTGGAGCCTTTAAATGAAGTTATTAATCCAGCAAACACAAGCGGACCGGGCGCTTCGAACCATGTAATGACAATTTCATTTGTTTTTAAAGCTAACTTTGACGTCACCTGACTGGACGTCACCCATCAGGACCGGTCGCGCTTCCTCTTCCTCTTCCTCTCTGCGTCGCGTCCTCCATGTTTGCACCGCGTCGGTTTCCCAACCTCCACGTTCTGCCGGCGCATCTGTTTCCTGTTTAATTGAATCAAGCCTTTCGAGTTTCCCTACACCCCCTGCACTGAGTAAATGTGGTAAGACCACAGAAATAAACATCAGAGGTAGTAGGAAGCAGCTTTTGCCATTCACGGCTTATCACCAAAGACCCATATGTCCACATAATATGCCTTCAATTTGAAGGAAAGGATAACATTGTCTACCAAATATCCCTCGCAGACAATGTTGGAGCAATAGAGACAAATACATCAAACTAAATGTGCTTGCCTTACTGTAAATATAATCTTCTGCTTTGTTTTTTAGGGGGAGTTAAAGCACACTTGCAGGAGTTGAGTTATTTTAGCCGGATTTGGCCGTTTTAGATGCATTTTTTTCTCTTTATGGATAGCACACAGGTGGGTAAAAGGTTGGCGGGGATGATGTTTTGCCAATTTATTTTATCAAATGAACTAAAAATGAACTTCAAATATATCTCACGCCAGAGGCGAAAACATATGCAAAACCCATTACGCAGGCTTCACCCTACCCCATTTCACACTATAATTCTATCAGATATCCTTTTAATGGTCTTCAGAAATGTGAAGGTGATGGAAGGCAGGTGCAAGGAGTTGAGGGCTTCAGACAAGCCAGATAAAGTAACTGGATGAATTATGCCATAATTGTGCCTGCTCGAGTCAATCTTCTCAGAGAGATGGGCAAAAATGCATGGAGATGCACGCGGCAAAACCGTATGACAGAAGTCAGAACTGTCCCTGCCTCTGTAGTTCCTCGAGAAAGATCTCAGACTTTTTTGTTGGATAGTTAAGAGCCATTTTAACTATTCAGGATGCGATGTTACATCCAAACCATCATGAATGATTAACTTTGACCCTTATGTTGTCCTTATATGTCTTTTTTTTGGGGACAACATATATTGTAGTGAAAGTGGTGATGCACCAAACACCTCTATTTCTACTCTTTCAAAATCTTAAAAATACACCATTTTGAATAATCAATGCATCAAAGAGTTCAAGTTCAAGCACTTCAACTCTTGCAAACGAAGCCCACAGGAAGTATAAGTTCATACCTGCTAATAAATCCCTGAATATAATGAAGGTTAACAGATCTGGCTTGCTGTTGAAAATAGAGGGCTTCGGTTTGAGACTCGACTTCAGGTGCTTCAAAAGGTTCATCACAGCGATGCCATAGAAGAACCATTTTTGGTTCCACAAAGAACCATTCAGTCAAAGGTTCTTTAAAGAACCATCTCTTTCTTACCTTTTTATAATCTGAAGAACCTTCTTTCGCCACAAAGAACCTTCTGTGAAACAGAAAGGTTCTTCAGATGTTAAAGGTTCTTTATGGAACCATTTAGCCAAAAAGGTTCTTCTATGGCATCGTGAAGCACCTTTATTTTTAAGAGTGTACTTTAAAAATATACACAAAATGTGTGTTAATTGCAATAGTTTTTGTACCATTTAATAAGGACTTAAACACATCTTTATGATTTGTAATTTTATAATTACTTCTGAAATATGGTTAAAGTGAACTGTTGAATGACAAGCATTTATGAGAAATTAGAATATTCTTTAATGTCATCTCTATCGAAACTTGTATGTTATGTGTTTAAATATATAACTTATTTGTAATGATGAAGTTGCAATTTAGTACGATTAAAATATATTAACGTTAAATGTAATATTGAATAACAATTACACTTAAAGTTAATCAAGTGTACTAGCACAAAAATATTATTAAAACACAATGCAAATGTGTTTTCAAAATAAAAGTTTTAAAGCCTGATACCAGAAGAGAACAGTTTTAAGTTATACGAAGAACACGTTTCTAGTTCTTTAAAAACACTTGTGTTTGTGCTTTAAATAATCCAGAAATAGTTTGATCTGAAGAATATAACAAAAAGGAATTTTTACCCTCTAAAGAACAATATAGCAACTCAAAAACAATCTATAGAGTGACTGATGCGTGTTGACAGGAGCGTATTGAAGAAGCTATAGTTTTAGGAGTTAAGTGGCTGTGATGCACTTTCACCCGTTCTGTATCTTCTGTTTCACAGAGGTCATTCCGTCCTCTGTGTTTTATATAGACTGTCTTTCCCCTGCCATCATTTTACAGCACAGTTATTTACATCGCCCTCTCGGTTGAGCAAGATACGGCATAATTGCATGTTAGTTTTTAATTATAAAAAAGTAAGGCGATGGGTTGTAAGGTAGCATCGCATTGTTCCCGTCTTATCCGTGCTCTGTGATCGTGTGAGCCTGTCTCCTGTGCTAAGTGATGATAAGCCTGCTTTCTATGCTCGCTCATAATTAATCCATCTCTGGCGCGCCCCCGCCTTTATCACGCTCGCTCCCGCGTCTCAATGGAACTCAATTCTCTGTTGATATCTCCCACAAAAAGAGAGGTGCAAATCCTTTAGATTGAAGACATGATTCCCATCATGCTAAATCTCAGCATCTATAGCCTGAAAATGCATCCAATTACAAACAAGACTGGGACTGTTTTGGTGACACACTTTTCTGCCATTTGGTTTTTAAGAAATGTGTCTTCTGGCTATGGAGGAATTCAGAGTGTTTGTGTATATAAAACACTATTCACTCTTAAAAATAAGGGTTCCTTATTGGCATTCCATGAAGAACTTTTAACATCCATGGAACCTTTTCATTGCACAAAATGCTCTTTTATAGTGGAAAAATGTTCCATTTTTTATTGAATGTCATCAACTATGTTCTTACATTTAAATTAATCATTTGATACAATGCACTGTACATAAATGTTTTACATCGGATATTGTAATACCTGCATGTAATTACAACAGCGGTTAGTTACATCTGTCGTCTCTACCCTTACACCTTAACCCACCCTTAAACCTAACCATACCACCAAACCTGTCCCTAACCTTAACCGCATCCCACCTCAATAGCAGCAAAAGTGTTTGAATATAAAAGTACATACACTCTCAGAAAAAAAGGTACAAAAGCTGTCACTAGGACAGTACTCTTTCAAAAGGAACACATTTGTACCTTCTTAAGTGTATACATTTGACCTAAAGTGTATAAGTATCTTAATGCATACTTATTTGTACCTTTTGAAAAGGTACCACCAAAGTGACAGATTTTGTACCTTTTTTTTTTCTGAGAAAGTAGCAGTTAAAGACACGCAATATATATATTAAAAAATGAAGATTCTTTTAAGAACTGTTGGCTGAAAGGTTCTTTGTGGTACCAAAAAAAATGGTTATTCTATGGCACTGCTGTGAAAACTCACTACTGGAGGATTTTGGAGAATGTAGGGCACATGATATTTATGGATAGTGAAAAAAGACAGTGTGCAACTTATACAGAATATCAAATAAATTAACATTTTCCCTCCCCAAAAGTTTTAGTCTTAAAATGACTGAGCATGTGAACAAAACCGATTCAAATAAAATAGGTTTCTTCATTTATGATTATGAATTCAGTGTCATTGCACACAATTTTCTAAGCAGCAGCAGCATGGGTTCTCATCATGTTTTGGATCTGAATGAATACAAAGGTTAAAGCCAAAGCTGCATGTTGCAATTGAAGTGACGCAGTGGTTGGCACATGATTACGGCATGCTTAAAGGTTTAAGTCCGGCTTCTGTCATGTTCCTGTTCCAATTCCCCTTTCTCCCTCTCTTCCTTTTCCTGCTGTTCTTTACTGTCCTGCCTGGTAAAAAGGCAAAGATGCTCTTAAAAGATATATGCCTAATTGCTACGTTACACGCTTTAAAGTAATGCTACTCCGCTAATATGAACTGAAGTCACATTCATTGATATTGCTGATTTTTTTTTACCCTTTCTGAATCAGAATGCATCGAAATCAGGTCCAAGTGAGGTAGCTCACTAGTGATACATTTAGAATGGAATACTTGCACACTGTTAATTGCATGATGTGCAGTAAGCACTGCAAACAGCCTATTTTGGTCAAAGTGCAACATTTCATATAGTAGTATTGCATGTTTAATTCAGCAAGCCATCAGCTCAGAAATAAAAATTTTCATATTTTATGTAAAATAGTTTTATTTCTTTGTAATCTGATAAACAAGGACATGATAAAAGGGATGGTTGCTGTTCATTCTCACACTAGAAAGGTCAAATTGAGTAGATTGCACACTCGTAAAATTAATGTCCAATACATGTAATGTCCAATACAGTTTTTCACCCTATATAGTAAGGGAATTTAACGTTAACCATTTAACAGGTTTTTACTGTAACATTTTTACAGTCTTTTACCATTAAATTCACGGTCATTTTTTACAGTAGGTTATAGGGTTGCACAAATCCCAGTTTTCCTGTCCTGCAACAAATAAGCTTTGCAGGACCCCACAGATGAGTCTATGACAGCAGTCTTTGGCAGTAAATCAAGTGTGGACTCAGAGGACCACACCATGCAAATGCTGTACACTGCAAAAAAAATAAATAAATTATGCATAGTATGGACGTATGCAATTTTGCACACAGCCTCAATATTGAGACAGCTTAAATCCGTTTAACTGAAACTTTTACATTGTGTTGTTCTCTATGTAATATTTCCAGCTGCTATGATAAACAAAACAATAAACACTGGTTGTAATTAAGAGGGCAAGACTGCATTCGTTCACAAGCCAACACCTACTAATCCGGGAAGTTACATATATTTCACCGTAGCTGGACATCCCGAGGAGACAGAGAAAACAGCTAGTGAATACTAGAGTGCAGTGAATGTGTGTGGACAGTGTGGAGTGTGTGAGCGCTGCTGCAGCTCTACGGCGCACCGCTGCGCTCAACCCTCCTGCAACAAAAGCTCAAGACGCGCTCATCTGCGCTGTCAGTGTGCGCCCGGATCACAGCACAACTTAACCCTCTACACGACCAGACCAGCAACCCCTGACTGGAATCAGACTGACACCCAAACACGCCCGAGTCTTACAGACAGCGCGTTTATCTGGGTTTGGATGAATCGCGGTATCATTTTTTAATCTCGAGTCCAGCGCGCGGAGCAGGAATGTCCCGGAGGAAGCAGAGCAACCCCAAGCAATTCAAACGTGAGTTTGCCAACGCGGATTTTACTCATGCATTGTTTCAGGTGACAGGACAGGTTGTTTTATACTAGTTTCATAGTTTTTAAAGGTTCAGCTGAAGTTGATGTTTCATTTAAAGATTTTATATCGATTGTGGATCAGATGTGGATCAGAAAATTCAAAGGGCTCGTTTATCTTTTATAGTTTGATGCGTTTATCAGAATTGTGATTAATTGTTATTTTTCTTTTCTTTTATCTATAAAATAGAAATGACAGAATTGAGATCTTTGGAAAGTTGGAAACTCTTGATTTGCTTGAATGGCTGCATGCAATTTGTGAAGTAGAAGCATGTGCATTATGGTTTTTTAATCCAGTGCTTTGAATAAACTAAGAAATATAGACTTTTTAAAGAACTAATTAACTACAATTACTTAATTTTTTTTTTAATCCAGAACTTTCCAAATTAATGCTAGAAATGTAAAATGTCTAATGACATAAAAATGACATTTAACCTGTAAAAATAGTAAAACTAGGCTACTACACTTTTTTTTTTTTTTTTTTAATAATGCAAACAAGTATCTGTTCATGCGTCTCAGAACTACAGAGAAGTGCTTTGGACCACACTGTGTGAAATTTCAAGTTTGATTGAAATGTAGCACAAGGACAGCTCTCCAAAACACCTTATTATTTATTTTCAGTCTTGGCATATTGCCCCGGAGTTTCTGCAAGTGATGAAACGGTTTGCTTAGCAGTCCGGGCATATCAGCTCTCATCATGTCTGTTTTCTGCTTTTCAAGGTCTGCATTATACAGAAGGCAGTTGTAGTGATATCTCAATCTGCAGACATGTCCCACATATTTCTGGAGTGATTTGAAACACTAGCACACAGTGGAGACTTCTTGAAATGAAAGTAGGCTAGAGCACCTGTAAAGAGCGCAGCTTTACCAGACAGGTAAAGGTAAAGACACTCCTCTCTCTTTTTTTTATGGATATGTTTTGTTCCCAATTGAACAGAGTTTGCCCTGTTATCTGAACCCTGGCGATTCACCCTGGATTTTCATATTTTGCCTATTCCATTCTCTGGTGTGCCCTCTGCGAGGCAGATAAAGCGAGAGCACTGAAAGAGCTCCATTAATTTGCCCCGATGACTGTGGCGATAAGGGCAGATAATGGGCTTGATAAGCTGGGGAAGATATACCATCAGAGACCCCATTATTACCATTAGAATTCCAGGCCGGCAGTCTGTTCCAGCCTGATAATCCCTCCCCCATCCTCCACTTCGCATGATAAGACAAGGAATAGTCAGTCCGCACTCTCTTTATTAGCCCGCCTGGATATTCCGATAATATGGTGATAAATTATGTATTTTCTCTTCTCCCACTATTTTAGCCCCATTGAAGGACCTGTCTCTCTCCTTATGGAGAGATAAAAGGGCATTTTGGGTCATCTTTTTTTTCCCTTCCCATGCGTCCCTCCCCCCTCGGCTGGGGTTTAGGGGTTTATTGTAATAAGAGTTTGATGGTAAGGGAGATTGGATGGCCAAGGTGTCTTGGTGGGAGAGTAGATGTCAGTACTATCAGCTCAGCATTTCCAGCACAGGCTGCTACCAGCTGTTCATCTCAACCTCTTATCACCAATCGCAGTGTAAATTTGGCCAAATTGTTGGTCGGTGCAAGGCGGGATTGCCCAGTAAATGACAGCAAGAATGGTCCGAGTTGCTGTAGTTGTCTACCAGCTGTTTTTGTCATAAACTGTAACGTAACTCATTGTTATGTTGAGGACATGTTTATTGTCTATGGATTTTTAAAACAGCAAATAATTGCTGTTGGTCATCACACTGTTGAGAAAAAGGTACAAAAGCTGTCACTGGGGCAGTAACCTTTCAAAAGGTTTAGGAATGTACCATTTAGGTACTCATAAGCACACTTTAGATACTAATATGGACATTTATTGTACTAATTTGCAGCCTTTAGACATAAATAAGGTGCAAAGGTGTAGCTTTTGAAAAGGTACTGCCCCGGTGACAGCTTTTGTAACTTTTCTTCTGAGGAAAAAAGGTACTAAAAGAGGCTGTGGATGTACTGAGGACTTTTTTTTAACAAATGACTTATTCACAGAATTTGAAATTATGGTGTGTGTGTGTGAATTTATGTATACGCAATGTTACCCATAATATATGCATATATTACACAACTCTCTCGAATACTTGATTTTGCGTTCTATCTTTGAATGTCTTTGTCTAATGACTGCCAAACTGTAGATTTAATTAACAAAGTGTCTTGTCTTTAATGTCACTCTGCATCTCTGAAATCTGTCAAATAAAAAAAAAAAAGTAGAATATATATATATCATATTAAATATATATAATATACAGTCTGGCAATCATCACTGCACAATAAAGCCCTATAAAAACTTTTAAAATATTATTGTATTGTAAAAAAAAATGCTTTTAAAATTTGTTTTTGAGCATGTTTTTAAGTTTATTTTACACACACACACACACACACACACACACCTGTGGTTCTTCTGTGAACTAGAGGAGAACTGACTTCATGCATCCACTATAAATCACTATAAACGACTATAAATAAGTCACTGCAAAAATGAAGAAGATTGAATTTAGTTCACTCTAGCATCATTTGTGTGCAGATATTGATAGTTTGATATCCATTTAAATGATATTGGCATGTTTTTAGTGCAGCTTAAGTGTTCAAATCTGTTTATGACCACTGTATATGCTTCTACATGTTATGTTTCTGTTTCAATATGGTGTAACTGCTAATGAAGTTTTGTTGCTAGTTTCAGCTCTTGCAGCAGTGAACTGTCAACGTATTTCTCTTGCATTCATTGTTCATAATACTTCAATTATTTATTTGGAGGCTGTTATTCGTGGTTGTCGGCGCTAACGTTGTGCTGTCAAAATATGATAATTTATTTCATTATTATACCATATCAAGGATGTCAGATTTGTTGCCTCTCCTTTATTCTTTTTTTAATCCATTTTGATTAACTTCATCTGCCAACTGTCAGCGTGAGGCATTCCTCAGTCGCGAGCTATCTCTCACAGATCAGTGCAATATGAAGAAAGGGCTGATTGCGTGCCAACTTTCTCCCCAGCATCTGTTCAGCACTAATGAGCTATGAAGTGCTGTGGCTCACTAGGCTGCAGGAGGAGGAGGGGAACGCCACGCGCCTGTCTCACCCTTCTCCAGGAACGTTGGGAGACGTCCCGACTGTTTAGGAATGCAGCCACTGTTTGTTACACACAACAGTTCCACAACTCGGTCATTATAATGCCTGTATTCTAGTCTAAAGCAACAAGCCACAAGAGGCTGTGCATTGCAGTAAAGGTAAGAGGTAACTGTGGTAAAATTATTGTAATGCACAGTCTTGACTGGTTTATCGCTGTAAAAAATGGTGCAAATGCAGTATGATAAAACACCAATAAATTATCAATAAATAGATACATTTACTAAAACCAAACATAAAATAATATTAAAAAAGCTTATGGAAACCTAGTGGATGACAACTTGTAATTTGAAAGGTACACAAGCACACACAAATGTCTGTAGGCTGCCTCTGGGACCAGTAGCTCTGGTCGAAAGAAGAGGCCGACAGAATCAATGGCAAAAACAAGATAAGCGAGATGTTTATTTGACGAGCCTTAATCATTGATGCCCCTGCTGTGCTAGATGTCCTATCAGTGAGGTCCAGCGGCTCTAGGGGAACACGCCGCTTTTATTCTCTTCACCTTCATTGAGCCTTTCGAGTTCAATGATGTTAAATCAATAACTGTTGTCAGATGCACAAACTGGTGCTTGGTTTTCAATGGGAACAAAAAGACGGCTCAATTAGAGTGTTTGTTCTGAAGATTTGTTAAAGAGCTTGTCCTTCCCGTTAGAAGGCATGTCATTGCACTTGGCGGCCATCTTGGTAGTGCCCTTGGGTGTCTGTTTTCTATGTCGTTAATAGGCAAGCACATCTTTCCACTTCAATGGAAAAAGACAGAAGTAGTCCAAACTGTCGATCAAGATTACATTTGAACAATATCAAATCGGCAATGGAATCAGACAACAAGGGTATCATATAGTAAATAAAACATTAAAACAACGATTTAATTTCTTTAGCTTATTTAGCTTTGTAATACTTCTGTTCTGCGTAAAGTGTTGCTACACTCTAATTCATTGTCGTAAAAGTAGTGGTCGACTGATCTCCCGGGCAAATATATTGGCTGATATTTGAGATTTTTAAATGATCGGCATCAGCAAAAAAGTGTTTCGCCAATCTGTTTCGCCAATGTGTTGGAAGCGGACTTTTATTTTCACAGTGTACAGGATTTTCATTTTGACATTACCGAGATCTCCCGAGGTGATAAATCTGTTGATATTTGGGATTTTTCTTAAATTATTGACTTAGGCAAAAAAATTTGGACGATGTGTTCGAAGCGGATTTTTATTTTGACAGTGCATGTGACTTTTATTTTCACATCAACGAGACTGATCTCCTGGGCCGTATGTCTGCTGATATATATATAT
>NW_015652295.1:98764-108353 GCF_001515625.1 Sinocyclocheilus rhinocerous | reverse complement strand
ATATATATTTTTTTTTTTTGTAATATTGACATTGGGGAAAAAAAAATCAGTTTAGCCAATGTGTTGGAAGCAGTGTTGCCAACTTTGCGACTTTGTCACTAGATTTAGCGACTTTTCAGACCCCCCGGCGACTTTTTTCCAAAAAAGCGACTAGCGACAAATCTAGCGACTTCTTGGACAAACCTTAGCGAGTCTCTGTGATCGCTGGTACTGACACAACGGTGCGAGGTCAGCGCGCACACACCTCTCTCTCTGCGTCTGCTCTGTACAGCGAACGGCTGAGAGGAGCAGCGCCTTCAGTTAAAATAGATATTATGTTGCTTCTCTAATTTTACATGCAAATATAGCCGAAATCACAGCACAGGAATTGTCTTTGTCTTGTCTTTTCTTATGTGCGTTTCATTTCATCAGACGATGGCTCAAATATAAAGCAGGATTTTTGTGCAGATTAACGTCTTGGAAGGGAGAGCTGGTTATGTAGTCTTCAAGGGCCGCATTTCAGTCACTATTTCATATTTATTCTGTTGTCTGACAACAGAAACAGTAATATATATATATAAATGAAAACAGTTTTATTGAGAATTTGGCTGCATTAAAATACAGTATGTGAGCACAGAGAGACAAACAAATGTAAAATGCAACAGATGCGCTGACGTCATGAATATGCTAATTAATGTATGACGTCATCTGGCGACATTTAGCGACTTTTCAAACTGGCTTTAGCTACTTCCTATTGAAAGAATTTGGCAACACTGGTTGGAAGTGGACTTTTATTTTGACATCAATAACACCAGCACCTGAGCGCACAGAGCTCCCGTTCATCAGAATTATCGTAAATATGAGTTTTCTAGTCAAAAATTGGACATATACGGCCTCTCAACTTGTATTTACAACTGGACAACTCTGAGATCATTTTAATAAACGAGTTTCCAAGTTGGGCAGGCCATAAACTTTAAACATGGCGGAGGAGAGAAACATAGCAGTAGTACTGTAAAGTATTTTTTGTTTCAGGATTTGACTTTCCTTTGCAGATTGATAAATGCCTCAAAGCACATTCTCTTTTAGCTAGTTGTGGAAATGAAGAATATCGTCCCTCAGTGACTGTTAAGAGTTCATATGTTACTTGGTCTGGACGTTTGTGGAGTTGTTCCTCACAGGAAGATCATGTCATGTGGCTGAATTTTCACTTACTAAGTTAAAGAGACAGAAACATACAAACAGAAGTGCAGAGGAGCTCAGAACTGTTTGCTTGTTGGATGCAGTTTTTTAAATCAGTGTCTAATCTAAACAAAGACGCTAAACATGAGACGTTGTCTTATAAAATGCTAAATAAATGAGTTATTTGAAAAGCCAGACATGTTTGCTTGTACAGTGGCTGCTGGTGCCACAGTAAACGGTGTTTGTTGGGATTAGAGAGCTCGGCGGTCTAATTTTAACTTCAGCACCTCCACAGCAAATGTGATGGCACGCTTTTAAATGCGGAGCGGAAAATTGCTAATGGCACAAATCCGGGGCACTAATAGGTGATAGCTGAAGTTTGTGTGAGCATCTTTTGCGAACTGCGCTTAAAAGTTCATAATTCAAAGTGCTTTTGGGGTTGAGTCTGCAAAGCTGTTGATATCAAATGACAGCCTTTAAGTTCTTTAATTACCATAGTGATCGCGCTCCCAGGATACTGGAATACTGTAAAGCATAATTATTAGTTGTGCTTTCTGTTTATATCAGGGATTTGTCAGAAAAGGATACAGCGTGTTGCTTGTTTGAAAAGGCTTTCTTTGCCAAGAATATGAGGATCACAGACCAGGAAAATAAAACAGGAGATCTCTTTAATATCTCAGTTGATTCTCACAGACAGTAATGAGATTAAATGAACTAACAGAGACTTCTGTGTAAATCTGCTGCTTCTCAGATTTTCTCCTGAGAAAGCAACCTCAATGATAAATGGTGATTTCTGCTCAGATTTGTAAAGTCTGCAGTCAAAAGTCTCAATGTGATATTTCAGTTGCTGATCTACATTCATTTTACAGCGCCATACTCTTACTTATTTGTGTATTTTTATTACTTCTGAACAATTTTCGGATGGTCTTCAGTTATGCTTCATTTATGATTTCAGAGATTTTGCAACTGCACTTTGTACTTCTGTTGTATAAATGCTTTGTAATGTAAAGAGGCTACAATTCAGTAGAGTAAATGTCTGGATATTGGAGACTTTGCTCTGATGAATGTAACTTATTATTTTATGGTGGATTGATTTCTTGTTGGGTTTCAGTAGATAATTCAGATCTTTTCAGAGTCAGGAAATCGTTTTTTTTTTTTTTCAGACAAGGATGTTGTAGGTCATTGTGTTCCCTCTTCAGTCACAGTTTCTCCGTCCAGATGTCAGCACTCATACAAGGCGTTGTTCCTACAAATACTAGTTCTGGGATAACAGAGTGTATTGTAGGATGAGGTCTGAACGTTATTCATATTTCCATGCTGTGTAATCATTCATCTAATCTCATTTAAAGATACAGCAGCAGCACAAAGGCTGTTCGTGGGAAACACTGAGCATGTGTGTGTGTGTGTGTGTGAGGATCATGGGAACATGGTGATCGCTGATGGGCTTCTGTATGCTAAACGAAAAAGTTCCTATTGTATCTCAGATTAGTCATGCATGGTTTGTCATTCTCCCAAAACATCACAGAGCAAACAAAGATGTATCACTGATGCTTTGAGAGCTGTATAGAGAATATTATATACTTAGCTTCAGGTGCTAAAAAGTGGAAACACAGGAATTACACCAACACTACCCTTGGTAAAACGTACGTACGTTGAATGGTTAGTTCACCCAAAAATGAAAATTCTGTCATTAATTACTCACTCTCATGTCGTTCCAAACCTGTAAGACCTTCGTTCATCTTCAGAACACAAATTAAGATATTTTTGATGGAATCTGAGAGCTCTCTGACCCTCCCATAGACAGCAAGGATATTACCACGATCAACACTCAGAAACATAGCAAGGACATCGGTAAAATAGACCATGTGACATCAGGGGTTCAGCCGTAATTTTAAGAAGCTACGAGAATACTTTTTGTGCGCAAAGAATACAATAATAACATAATTTATTCAACAATTCTTCTCCCCGAGTTACCGTCTTCCGCCATTTTAGAGAGTACCCCAGAACGCACTTAACGTAATCAGCGTTGTTTACGTTCAGCATGCGTGCGCTGTCTACTGAACATAAACAACGCTGATGTCACATGGACTATTTTACCGATGTCCTTACTACGTTTCTGGACCTGGGAACATTGCAGTTGCATTGCTGTCTATGGGAGGGTCAGAGAGCTCTCAGATTTCATCAAAAATATCTTAATTTGTGTTCTGAAGATGAACGAAGGTCTTACAGGTTTGGAACGACATGAGGGTGAGTAATTAATGACAGAATTTTTGGGTGAACTATCCCTTTAAGATGTAAACTGTGGTATATTTGTAAAAATATACACTTAATTGCATGTTATTTACAACTAATTATATTTGTAATTACACCTTTCTAATGAAGTTGCAGTTTAGCACATTTAGAATATATATTAACTTTAAATGAAACATCAAAAACACTAGTTTAAATAATAATCAAGTGCTTTACATGTGCTTTAGTATGTTAGTCAGCACATCAAAATAAGTGTACTTTTTTAAAGCACAACAAAACATTATTAAAACATAATGATTTAAAATGTACTTTAAAGTAAAACTTTTAATTTGACATTAATATAAAAGTGCACTTTTTAAAAGTGTGTTAAGAAACGTCGTCATTAAAGTGAACTCTGTAAGTGGCCTTTTATTTGATTAATATTAGGGCCTTTCGCACCGCTTTAGTTCCAGAACTAAATGTACCTGGTTAGACCCTGCTCCGGAGTAGGAGCTAATTTGGTTCTCGAAAAAGGCAGTCCGGTACTAAAATCGCACCCAGTTCCGGCGGTGCGAAAACGCCAAAAAGTTGGTAATTCCACAATTAGTTCTGGTACTATGAAAAGGTTCCCGCAGTGCGAAAGGCCCTATTATATTACTTGCAAGTACATTTTCTAAAAGGATACTTTTAGTACTTGAAATATGCTACATTTATTGTAACATTTGTAACACACTTCTTTTTGTACTATATATTGTTCGCAACAGTACACTCCCAGGAAAAAGGTACGCACGCTGTCACTCGAGTGGTATCTGTACATTATATAGGTACCAATACATACACTTTCAAGTACTTTTATTGACCTTTAAGATACCAATATGGACCCTTTTGGTACAAAGTTGTACCATTTGAAAAGATACTGCTCGACTGACTGCTTTTGTACCTAATGTTAATTATTCATGTCAAATTAAACATGGCCTGTAGGTGCAGTAGATATTCTCATATAGGCCCTGAGACACTTTAAAAGACATTCTTGGCCCACACCTTTCCTGAACCCTCTCTTTCTTTGTCCCTTTCTCCTGTTCTCTCCGATCTCTCTGGCCCATCTACCCCTGGGAAGAGCCCAGAAGAATGACTGAGATGTTATGCCACTGAGGTGATCGGGCATATGATACGGTGCCAGGCTGCCACAGCTGTTTGTTTGATGTTGTGCCGAGGTTTAGAAGGAGGAATCCAAAGCTGACATTCACACAGAGAATCAGGAGGAAAAATGATTCTGTTTTGGAATGTAATCAAGCATGCTTACTCTATATGATGCATCTTAGTTTTTGTGTTGTGTTGTCCTTATAATAAAGCAAATTGTTTTTAAAAACTGCAAAATGAAATTAGGCAGGTCAGTGTAGAAGGGTAGTTTCTGGATATTATGCACATGTTTGCGATACACGGTATTTGCAATATGCATACAACGGGTGAGTAATATTGACAAAGACGCCAGAATTTATTTACACTGCACTTACGATTGCATACCCGATTCTATGATATTAATGTTTAAAAAATATTTTGAATAATAAGATATAAAATTATTTTTTAAAATGAAATTAAGCTTTTACATTTGAAACTAAAACCACCAGTAGGTGCGGCAAGTCTTTCTTTATGAATGGATCATTGAACCATTGATTCATTCAAAAACACAGATTCATTCAGGAATGAAGCAAGTGACTGTTTTTATGAACGGATCATTGAATCATTGATTCATTCAAAAACACAGATTCATTCAGGAATGAAGCAAGTGACTGTTTTTATGAACGGATCATTGAATCATTGATTCATTCAAAAACACAGATTCATTTGGGAATGAGGCAAGTGACTGTCTATGAATAGATCATTGAATCATTGATTCACTCAAAAAAAAGCAGATTTATTCAGGAACAAAGCAAGTGACTGTCTTTATGAATAGATCATTGAACCATTGATTCATTCAAAAACACAGATTCATTTGGGAACGAGGCAAGTGACTGTCTATGAATAGATCATTGAATCATTGATTCGTTCAAAAACACAGATTCATTCAGGAGTGATGCAAGTGACTGTCTTTATGAATAGATTTTTGAATCATTGATTTGTTCAAAAACACAGATTCATTCAAGAACAAAGCAAGTGACTGTCTTTGAATGGATCTTTGAATCATTGATTCACTCAGAAGTGCAGATTCATTTGGGAACGAGGCAAGTGACTGTCTGTGAATAGATCATTGAATCATTGATTCACTCAAAAAAACAGATTTATTCAGGAACAAAGCAAGTGACCGTCTTTATGAATAGATCATTGAACCATTGATTGATTCAAAAACACAGATTCATTCAGGAATGAAGCAAGTGACTGTTTTTATGAACGGATCATTGAACCATTGATTCATTCAAAAACACAGATTCATTTGGGAACGAGGCAAGTGACTGTCTATGAATAGATCATTGAATCATTGATTCGTTCAAAAACACAGATTCATTCAGGAGTGATGCAAGTGACTGTCTTTATGAATAGATTTTTGAATCATTGATTTGTTCAAAAACAGATTCATTCAAGAACAAAGCAAGTGACTGTCTTTGAATGGATCTTTGAATCATTGATTCACTCAGAAGTGCAGATTCATTCAGGAACAAAGCAAGTGACTGTCTTTGAATGGATCATTGAATCATTGATTCACTCAAAAGTGCAGATTCATTCAGGAACAAAGCAAGTGACTGTCTTTATGAATTATTTGTAAAAAAAAAACATTTCAAAGAGCAAAAACAGACAATTCGGACAATATGGCGTCTAAAATGTAACTCGCAAAATTAACTTGTTAATTGAACTGTTGTATAAAATCAGTGTCATATCTGCAGTCATCCTGATATTTGGGTAAACAGCATGCTTGCTCGTGTAGAAATATAAGACAAACACAGGCATATTGGGGCATATTTGTTCCATATATTGAATTTTGGGGTCATTCTAACTCCAATGTATTATTCTATTTTGTTTGTAGATCTGTTTTACTTTTGGCAATCCAATCAAGTAATCAAAAAAGTGTTCAAATTTACAAAAGTTGATATTATTTTTATTTCATTATTCATCAAACTGGAAATGGAAGGTCAAGTTGAGCGCATTGCATTGTGGGATATAATATTCTCTGCCGTATTCTGTATACTACTGCATATTTTGTCAAATGAATTCAGTCATATTCTCTGTGCAAAGGAAATGTGCATCTTGTGCACTGCATGCATTCTGCATACTATTTCTTTCAAAAATAATTGGTAGGATGCCCTTCTTGCTCATCAGACTTTGGTCAGATGTAAAAACTTTACTGTAAAATAGCAGAATAGAAGGAACAGGCTGGAATGGCGGGGGAAAGAAGGCTGATTTCCATGCGGCTCGGTACTGTCAGATTGAATTAGCTCAGGTGTAATTAGAGCGCTGGAGAGCGTCCTGCTTTGGCTGCGCGGTGTGCGACGGGGCAGCATGGCTCTACACTGAAGCCAGCTGATACCGAGCCGGGCCGCTATCACCATGCAAACACACGCCTCCAACATCGCAGGCGAGCGGCAAATCCAAGCATGAAATTAGCAGTCGCTCAGATCATGCCTGCATACTTGCATATTTCACTTCGTGTGTTTTCTGCTTTGTGTGTGTTTTAGAGGAAGTCTGAGTGTTTGAGCGGCTAGCTGGCGTTGAAGTGCAGTGTGTTCTGCTGGAAGGAGGTTAGACACTGTTTGCAAACGACATCTGTGCTTACTTAGTGACCTTTTTGTCAACATGGAAAGTCAAGTCAACATGAAAATGGACCTTATTTACTGTCTTCATTTTTCTTCACAGTAAAAATTTTTTGTACAATTTATCAGTGCATGTTATTTAAAAAATCTCCTTTTAAACTTTAATCAAATGTAATGTAATGTAACTTAATTTTCCTGCAGACTGCCCACCTTTTTCGCTGATGTCATCAAGCCCTCTTTTTTCAGCTCCTCTTTTTGAAACCTATTTTGACCATCCAATTCATTATTAAAGGATGAAATTAAAAAGTCCTGCTCAACATGATTATTTGTTGAATATCCTGTTTGAATTATTGCAAGGTAAAATTAATTAGCAAACACAATCTCTCAATTTAGAAATAGATTTTCACTGATTTTATAAAAATCTAATCATGAGAGTATGGAAGATGAAGATTTGAAACATTTTAGAATTACCCATAGGAGGAAAAAAAATCATGTCATAATATCTTTAGTTTCTGTTAATATCTATAAATCTGTATACATTGAAAAAGCAATTTTCACACAGAAATTACTAGTACATTTCACAATGATAAAGAAAAAGCAAGTAACACATTGAATTAAACAAGACATTTTGAAGTAGAAAAACTGAGATTGTCTTGTAAAACTCTTTGATAATTTGTTTCAATTCATGAAAAGTTACTGTAATTTATAAGCAAGGTCACTGAAACTACCCATGATGCAATGCATATTACAGTTAAGTTACTGGTCATTTTGCAGTCCAGTAAGGGTTAACAGTGCAGTATCTAGCGTTTATCCTAAAGCTCTGCTAAAGATTTGCCGAGATACTAAAGTCAGCAATCAAAAGATTTCCATATGAACTCAAACATTTCATTTCTCTGAAGTTGTTCCAAGATTAAATAATCTGAGCTGCCATCTACAATCATTTGTACTAGGAATGAAATGTGTTTATACCTAAATTTATACTCAAGCGAGAGCTCCATCAAGTCTGCTGAGCTGTGGAGGAGTAACATTGTCATCTGCTGTAGTCTGGACATTTTTGTTTTTGCTACAAGATCAAATGTGGTAAAACTCTGACCTTGTTCAGCACATCTCCTCTCAATGCGTCTGTGTCTCCATTGCTTTCATGCACACAGTCACTGCTGCCCTCCTACAAAGGGGCCATTCATAAAGCTAATGAAAAGAAAGAGTTTACTCACCCAGATCACACCATCACGGCACTAACACACACACACACACACACACACACACACACATAGCATAAAAACAACACATATATTATTCATTAATTGATTTTCTGCCTGAGAACATCTCCATAGAGAGGTTTTGTCAGATTTGGTTCACTTTTGGAGACTTTAGGTTCTGCACATATAGACTCTCACTGAATGTACAGCCATCCTTACAGTTTTCAGCCCTGTAAACATAAAAAGTGGAAGCTAGAATATTTTTAATATCAAAGGTGAAACACATCTGTTTAATTTTGTTCAGGTGGGTGCTATTCCTCCATGCCCCCTGATTGAAGAAAAAACATTAATATGCAAATATCAAAGTACATGTACAGCTGGAAGGGAAAAGGACTCTCTTGATAGAATGTAGCCATGTCTTTTTTTTTTGACAGAGGGAAGAAATTAATCAAATAGAGAAAAATGAACTTTGTGATTGCACGGGTGTACCACCCAAAGGCATGGCAAGCAAATGAAAAATCAACATTGTACCCACTGATAAGGCAAATTAATAAGAAAGTGTGCTATGTCTACCTTCAATGCTGCTGCTTGCGTGAACAAGTTATCTCGGAGCAGACGTAACCTTAGGCTTTGGATCTGTTCCTGTGTTGGCTTTGCTCGAACACTTTGCAGTTGCGTTCATTTATAGTTATGGAAGGTACAGAAACATTACAAAACAGATATACTGTCGTAGTTTGCGAGGTGCATGGCGGTATATGACTTTTACAACATCCTGCATATGTTTGATGGACAAGATGCTACATGGCTTTTTGAAGAGAGATGTGCTTTTACTTTTCTAAACATCAGATTTACTTTCATTTGTGCCAGTAAGCATCCACCCGACACACCCTTGCACGTTTTCTAACATTTATATCTTTCAAAAATGGTCAAATCTTGTCAGTTTTAATATTGTATATAGCTACCCGATTATCTGCCTCATCATCAATGCTCTTGTAAAAAAGAAGTGCGCACTTAACTGTATTGAATGTGCACTTGTAGTGTACTTCAAATCTTGTATGCATATTTTTAAAAACTCTACTTGCAGATAATATAATATTAAAGGGGTCATATGATGCGATTTCAAGTTTTCCTTTCTCTTTGGAGTGTTACAAGCTGATTGTGCATAGATAAGATCCCTGAAGTTGCAAAGACTAAAGTCTCAAAACCAAAGAGATATTCTTTATCAAAGTTAAGACTCTGCCACGCCCCCCTAAAACGGCT
>NW_015652295.1:77584-97961 GCF_001515625.1 Sinocyclocheilus rhinocerous | reverse complement strand
ACAGTGTCACATCACAGTGGAGTCAGCTGTCTTAACCGTGGCTTGTGTACTGCAAACACATTCCAGCTTCATCACTGTGTCTGTCACATGACTGGCTCTGTCTTTACATTTATTTTGAAAGCTGACGCTCGCGATTATGGTAAGGGGCGTTACATTTCCGACGAGTGCTTGCGGTGTTCGGCCAATCACAATGCACTCAGTCAGCTGGCCAATCAGAGCAGACTGCGCTTGTCGGAAGGAGGGACTTTGTAGAAAACGAAGCGTTTGAGAGAGGCGGGGCATAGAGGACCTACAATAATGTACAGTATTTGAAAAAGAATGTGTTTTTTGAACATTAAAGCATGTCAACATATTATGTTACACCAAATACACAAAATAATGATCTTTAAAAAAGCATCATATGACCCCTTTAATGAATTAAAAAGCCACTTAAGTGCACTTTCATAAATGATTTTAACACACTTTAAAAAGTAATATCAAAGTTTTATTTTATTAAAGTACATTTTAAATCATTATGTTTTTAATGAAGGACGCTTATTTTGATGTGTTGACTAGCATACTAAAGCACATGTAAAGTACTTGATTATATTTTTAACTGTAGTGTGTGTTATTCATTATTACACTTAAAGTTAATACATTTTAAATGCACTAAATTGAAATGCGCAAATCTGTAATTACAAACATATTTAAATACATGACGTAAAAGTTTCAATAGAAATAAGATTAAAGTACATTTTAGTTTACCATAAATGCTTGTACATTAACCACATTTCAAAGACAATAGAAGTAATTATGAAATGTCCTACTTAAGTCGGTCAGAAAGCACTCAACGTTTTGCATTTAATGTAAATTTAAACTATTCATACATTTTATGCAATGAAAAACCAATACATTTAAGTATATCATTTCCATACAGTACTCTTTTTAAAAGTGTATTAAAGTGTCCTTCTTTTTCACAAGAACGAAGACAAACGTGAATTCACTTTCATTTCTTCTGAAGTGCTAATGCTGTGCACATGTTTCTCTGTTATTTGACAGGGGTGTTTGACAATGGGCTTGAGACGGACTCTGAGGAGACAGAGAAGAAAGAGATCTTGAAAGAAGAAGAAGACGGGTCTGTGGAGGATGACTCGCTTTACTACTCTGACCCAGAGAACACCGTCTCTAAAGATGGAGATCACTCGAGGAATGGTGAGCTCAAAGATAACCTGAGAAAACATGTATCTGGCTGAAACTCAATTGGAAATCACGGTAACTTTAGATTAGGAAACACATTTTCACTATACTATTAACTCAGAGTTTTGCCTCAATGAACTCCTAATTTGCTGCTTTTTGTAAGGTAGTTGTTGTAGTAGTAGTTAAGTTTAGATATGGTGTCGGGTTAAGAGATCTAGATTAATATGTGCTTTATAAGTACTAATAAACAAGCGATATGCTAGTAATATGCATGTTAATAACAACCTTGTCTCATAAAAATACGTACCTCTGTGTACTTTTTGTGCAATACTGTTTTTACGTACCTTACTGCACGTTTCGCCACAGTTTCAAAGAGAAATTTCCACTGAGTGGCGCTAAAACACGGGTTCAATATGTGAACCCTGGTACGTTTTTATAACGTTGATATAGGTACGTATTGCTATGTTTTTATTATGTTGCTTCTGGTATATATTGCGGCATTACGAATTCAAATATCCGCGTACTGTCACTAAAAGTTAATGCTCTATGGTGTTGGAAATATACCCTACACCAAACCCAACCCTAAACCTACCCGATAGTGTTAACAAATGCAAAACTGATATAAAAACGCATTTGTTGATGCAACCGTGCCATTTGAACATCCTTATATGCAGATTTGAACTGTTTTGTCGAACCGTGGTTACACGGGATTCGAACCGGAGCTCCTCGTCTCTCAAGTACGTCTCCGTACTCCGTGAGCTACCAAACAAACCTACCGTTCATGAAAACCTATAGATATGAAGCTGGATATGTGCGATGCTAGCGTTCAAAAGCATCAGTTTTCAAATCTCCCAGCATATTAATATTGTTTTGAAGTCATTATATGATATTCTTCAAGTAATTGTGCGAAAATTGCGCTTTATTAATCGAAACTCTGTAAATTTGTGTGAAAAGGAATAAAAGGTGTCGGAGGTTTACTGCCTCTAGTGTTCATTTCTTTTGGAAACTGTAGTGATATATACTTATTGGTACGTATTACGCTTCTCGCTAAAAAGTGCCCCCAGGTACATTTATGCCATGAGACCAGGTAGGTTAATAAACAACTAGTTAAGAGTGAATCGGGTTCCCTAATCTAAAGTGATACCGAAATCACAATACACATACAATTCCTAGTTTTTAATCACATGTATGGGCTTGTTTTAGTACACAAACAAACATTTCTGTTCTGTAATCCTATAGAGGGACGCATATTTTCTATTGTATTTCACAATGCTCTATAAATGTTAGAAATATCAGACCTTTTCTAGAACTCACAATCACCCTTTAGCTCAAAGCAGTGTTTGGTTTTGTGCTGAAATTGAATTTGAAAGAGAAGACTGAAGAAATATGGCATTTTGAGGGAAGACGTACTGTATATGTTACTAACAGGGTTACTGGTCATAGTAAATAACAACAGAGTTGCTGGTATTTGCTGCTGGCCTCCACCATCAAACTCAGGCTAATAGCATCAGCTCTTTGAACTGAAATTCAATTACAGGCGTTTCTGCCGGCCACACCTCACCGTCACAACGGGATAATTCAGAGCCCCCCCAGCCATTTGAAATTCACTCTGCGTCCTAACGTTATGCTTTTCTATTTGTAAACGATGAATCTTCTCTTTGAAATGCCTGTCTCGGTATCCCCGACGTCCAAAAAGTTTGCGACGGCAAAAGTGAAGTGCGTAAACTACCTGCTTTGCCTGCGAGCGTGCAATCTTCAAAAGAGCAATCACTTGCGCTTTTTTGTTCCAAATTGGTGGAACGACGTGTGCCGGTTTGCTTTTGTTCTTGTTGAATAGCAAGAGGGGCAATTCTTTTTAATTTCCTCGCATGTTTTGACCTATTAAGTTTTGAATAGTTGAATATTTATTGTTTTTCTTGATTTTTTTTTTCTCCCTCACTTGATCACATAATTGCTTTTTGAATCTCTGAACCGTATAATGGAAATGTCAAGAATAAAAGTATAGATCATGACACCTATACCTGATGAAAATTAGTTTATGATTTCCTCAGCGGGGTCATTTCGAGCCGCTCTCAGGACTGTAGGATTGCTTATTAATTACTCAGCCATGAATAAATAAATATGTAAGAACGTCAGTTTTCCAGTTGAGGTTTATTACCTATATGATAAATCATGTAATAGAATAGGTAATCTGCGAACCGTATAATGAAAATGTCAAAAATAACAGAATAGATAATGGCATCTAGATGAGTTATGATTTCATATTTATAATTACATTAGTAGTGGCAGTAAAGCTGATTAATTACTCTAGAACAAATAGATGGATCTGTAAAAATGTCATGTTTCCAGATAAGGTGCTTTGAGAAAATATCGACAGCGCTGAGTAGTAACTGATTACATGTAATCTAAAATGATGTACTTGTAATTGGATTACATTACATTTTAAAATACTTGTAATCAGACTACAGTTACTTTTTTATTGATTACATGATTACATATCATCCACACAATAGCGTTTAATTATTTAATATATTAATTAATAATAATATTGAATATATAATTGAAACAAAATAAGAGGGATCGTGAAAATTGCATGTTATTTTTTATTTAGTACTGTCCGACACAATGCATTAAAGGGGTCATATGATGCTTTTTTAAAGATCAATATTTTGTGTATTTGGTGTAACCGAATATGTTGACATACTTTAATGTTCAAAAAACACATTATTTTTCAAATACTGTACATTATTGTAGGTCCTCTATGCCCCGCCTCTCTCAAACGCTTCGTTTTCTACAAAGTCCCTCCTTCCGACAAGCGCAGTCTGCTCTGATTGGCCAGCTGACCCAGTGCATTGTGATTGGCCGAACACCGCAAGCACTCGTCGGAAATGTAACGCCCCTTACCATAATCGCAAGCTTCATCTTTCAAAATAAATGTAAAGACCGAGCCCGAAAGGGGAACAGAGTCTTGTGACAGACACCTTGATGAATATGTGTTTGCAGTACACAAGCCACGGTTAAGACAGCTGGCCGTTTTAGGGGGGCGTGGCAGAGTCTTAACTTTGATAAAGAATATCTCTTTGGTTTTGAGATTTTAGTCTTTGCAACTTCAGGGATCTTATCTATGCACAATCAGCTTCTAACACTCCAAAGAGAAAGGAAAACTTGAAATCGCATCATATGACCCCTTTAAGAGCCGGGGGGTGTAAACATTTTGAATTGGATGATCAGGGTAAATTGTACTTATTTTGTCTTCTGGGAAACATGTGAGTATTTATGTAGCTTCTGGAGTCCAGTACTAAATGAAAAGATATGATCGTTAAACAAAATGAGAAGAATTGACACATCATCATCCTGTTCAAAAGTTTACATCCCCCGGCTCTTAATGCATTGTGTTGCCTTCTTGAGCATCAGTAAATGTTTCCACCTTTGTAATAGCTGTGTATGAGTCCCTCAATTGTCCTCAGTGTGAAAAGATGGATCTCAAAATCATTCAGTCACTTTTGGAAAGGGTTCAAATATGCAGAAGATGCTGGAAAACCAAAGAATGTGCAGGAGCTGGAGGACTTTTCTGTTGGGAAGGGTTCAAATACGCAGAAAATGTTGGAAAACCAAAGAATGTGCAGGAGCTGGAGGATTTTTCTGAAGAACAGCAGGCAGTTGAACTGCTCAGGACCAACAAGGGACTCATGAACAACTATCACAAAATATAAAAACAGTCGTGGATCATCCAGGAAACGACACAGTATTAAGATTCAAGGGTATGTAAACTTTTGAACGGGGTCATTTTTATAAATTCAGTTATTATTTTGTCTTGTGGAGTATATGTAAACATCTGTTATGTGAAATAGCTTATTCAGGACAGTACTAAATAAAAAAATAACATGCAATTTTCATGAGCCCTCTTATTTTGTTTCAGTTATTAACATTTTGCACATTCTGCAAAGGGTATATAAACTTATGAGCACAACGGTATATTTTCTCTCTCTTTTTTTATTTTTATATCAGTATGGTACAGGATTATCCTTTTTAAATCAATTTGATAAACAAGTTAGGTCAAAAGTAATCTAAAAGTAATCCAAAAGTAGTCTGATTATATTACCTAAAATGTGTAATGTAATGGATTACTTTACTAACTACAATTTTTGTCATGTAATTTGGAATCAGTAATGGATTACAATTTATAAGTAGTCCACTCGTCAGTTTCTCAAAATTATATAGGAATCCATATTTTTTTACTCAAAATTTATCTGAATACATGTAACCCTCTGGTTTGAACATGCACCAGCTTTTAAGTGGTATTTTGGCTGTCTTGTCCCTTCAAGAAGGTTTAATACTTGGCTCTGTCCCTGTTTTTATTCAGCTCGAGATTTAAGGTCATACGGTTTTATCCAATCTAGTCACTAGAAAGGAATTTCCTGTCTGCAGAGGACATGGACTGATTCCCTGTGTGTGTGTGTGTGTGTGTGTGTGTGTGTGTGTGAAGTTGTGTGAGGATCTGAGGTAAATAGGCCTGTTCTTGGAGTTAACTTCTCTTGCCTGTGACGGTGTTAAATACTACTTTGCCCATGGTGTCAGAGCCAAAAGCAGAAAATCCTTAATCACAGCTTAATTAAGGAATCATCTTGTAGCTTAATTTCTTTCCCAACACTGTAATTAAACATTTCCAATAAGTTTCGTCACAGGGCTTAACACAGGCAGCGGGTCTGTGATCAAGGTGGGTCCAGGGACTTGCTCTCTGTCTCTTTTCCAATCTCTCCAAAGAAACGAGCATAAAATCCCACAGCAGACACTTGAAAGAATCCAAAATGAGAAACCGCACATTGGAATAAGGGTTTTAAATGAAAGAAAATGAACAGATGCTGCCGCTGCGACTGGCACGGTTCGGTTTACTGACTGTGCTACAGTTTAGCCGTTTGTACCGCAAAACCCTTAAGCTTTGATGTCTTTATACAGGTGAAATGGGTGGAAGTTTAAAGGTGGAGCAACAAGACAGTGACGGACAAGAAGAGAGAGTCCAACCAAGCCCGTTGACAACAGAGGAATGGGACGGCCCAAGTAAGACAGCCGTCCAATCACGTCTCAACAGTCTTAGCATATCTTAAATTGGTAACACTTTATTTCGATAGTCCACTTCAGACATTATACTAACTATAAGTAACTTTACAACTACATAGCAGTCATTAGAGTATTACCGTATTGACCCGAATATAAGACAATGTTTTTTTTCTTGGAAATACATCTGAAAAAACGCGGTCGTCTTATATTCAGGGTCTAGACTTTGACATGTCAATAATACACCCACAACAATAGGTGGCGCCAAATACGCATAAAACGAGTGTGCCATGAAATACGTAATGTAATGCGTGTTGTAAAGATCGCGAGTAAAAACAAAAGAAAAAGAAAACCTTACAGTCGTGACTGTCACGCTAGCCTGATGGGACCAAACTTCTTATAATCAGGGTCGTCTTATATTCGGGCCAATACGGTAATATACTGTCTGCTTAACAGTGTTGGGGAAAGATACATTTAAAAGTAATGCATTACAATATTGTGTTAGTCCATAAAAAGTAACTAATAGCGTTATTTAGTTACTTTTTATTGAAAGTAATGCATTACGTTACTTTTGCGTTACTTTTTGTCACCTGCGTGGGGCTTGCTTATTTGTTTTTTAATAACAAAAAACCCAAAAGTTATATTTTTGACAACTGTACGTTTCACTTTCACACTAAAAGAGAAATTAATACGTTTCAGTCTGAAGAAAGTGCCTCTGCACTTATTCCAAATTTCTCACATCATGGGGACAGGAGAGATGTTAGCGAATAAATGGGAAAACAAAGTAACTTGCATTACTTATTTGAAAAAAAAAACAAAAAAAAGTCAGATATTTCATTGTAAATTTAAAAGGGATGTTTCTTTACTGGTTACTTAAGTAATCTGATTATGTAAACGTGTGTTATTTATAATGCGTTACCCCCAACACAGCTGCTTAATATCTGCTAACACTTTATTTTGATGCTCCCCAACACATATTCTGCTGACTGTAAATAACTTTGCAAGTAGCCTACGTCAACTTATTCTACTAACTCTAACCTAACAGTCTACTAATACTCTTATGAGAGTTAGTTGATATGTAGTTGCAAAGTTACATATAGTATTATGTCGAAAATGGACTATCTAAATAAAGTCGTAATACAATGCAACACAGAAAAAAACACAGCTTTTATATGCCACAACTGCACAGCGTAAGACAGAGTAAAGTGAGCCTGAAAGGTGCAGCTGGATGATGTACTGTAATAAGCCTTGTCCTCTTTAAAAGCATGAAATCTGATAAGGTAATAATAGCATTTTGGGAGGCGTTTATCTTGCGTTTCACACTAGATTTACACAATACAGTCACTAGTGCCAAACTGAGCTGACTTGTCTCCTATCTTTATATCTGAACACGGGTCTTTGTAATCAGTTCTTGATGGTGAGATATCACAGCACACTGATATTCTCTATCTCTGGATTTCTCTTTCTCTCCCTCCAGTCGTCTGAATAAACACGATTAGTTCGGTTACAGACTCATTCGAACAATAATGAGGCACAGTGCTTTCTTATCTGATCAGGAAACAGTGTTTTTGTCTTCTCTGAACGGTTCGAGTCTCACTATGCCAAGCCAATAGACACAGAATATCTGGAATTGGTGTTTTTTTTGTGTGTCATATCTGGGATCTGACACCTATTTTGTGGATGCTTCACCTCATACGCCTCTAAAACAATCTGTGCATACTGTAAACTGCCATTCAAAAGTCGCTTATGCTCACCAAGGCTGCAAAAAACACAGTAAAAACAGTGAAATATTATTACCGTTTAAAATAACTGTTTTCTATTTGAATCTATTTTAAAATATAATTTATTTCTGTGATCAATGCTGAATTTTAAGCATCATTACCTCCAGTCTTCAGTGTCACATGATCCTTCAGAAATCAGTATAATATGCTCAATTTGCTGCTCAAGAAATATGATTATTATCAATGTTGAAAACAGTTGTGCTGCTTCATATTTTAGTGAAAACTATAATAAAGTTCTTTGATGAATAGAAAGTTCAACATGTATTGGAAATAGAAATCTTTACTGTCACTTTTGATCAATTTAATGCATCCCCGCTGAATAAAAAGTATTAGTTTCTTTTAAAAAATCTTACTTGAAACTTTTGAATGAAAGTGAATGTTTCAGGAGAAATAAAGTGTAATAACATTTGTTAATAACAGCGGTATCACTGTAAAAATGTAAAACATAAAGTAGCGATGTAGTTTTTGTTTAATCATTGAAAAGAGGAGGCAGATATGCTAGCTGTTTGAACGCATTTCACTTTTAAATTCATAGAGGAGAGAGTCTTGCTTGCTACAGTAGCACAATAATCTTATTTGCATATTCATTTACCCCAGTGCATCTTAATAGGAACCCATTACTGTAGTAACGTGTTTTCAACGCACATCGCACTCAATCTGTACTGCAAGCAAGTGCCGTGACACAACAAAACAAAGGGTGCTTGCACACTACTTGAGCGTTTCACGAACAGGAATATGTTAGAATCATTTGAATGTAGTTATACAGCAATTTGTATTCCACAAGCACAGATAGACCTGCCTGATTGATGTTGAAATGCGGGTTGTTTTGTTGATTTTAGTGGGAGTGACGTAGTTGCATCGTGTCACACCACACTCTTTTTCTTTTATGTTTTGTGACCCTCATAACCTGCCGGATCCGTCACTGGTCCTTGTTCCTGGACCTCATCATTTACGAATTAAAACGTTGCCTGGAACGACTTCCAACATCTCAAATTGAATTAGCATCTGCAGTTATAACTTCCCTATGAATATTGCAGCGGAAACTGGAAAAAAAGAGTGAGAGATGTTCGCGAGGAGCCAGATTCTGTCCGAAGCCCCTCAGAAGAAGGCAGGATGGAGTGAGGGATTTTAATGAAAGTGTAGTGGATTAGAGAAATCCCTGGAACAATATGAAATCATTACAGCCGCAGTCGACATCAAAGTCCCACTGATTGAGCCCCCTAAAGCCTTTTCACACAGGGAGCGGGAACGCAGCGGAGAACATGCACACCAGAGCCGAGAGCGGCTGACCACGGCGCTCGCATCCAACCGAGAGAGAGAGAGACGGATTCCAGACTTCTGGCATTTAGACAAAGCATCATGGGAAATGAACCGAATTCATTATCCCAGTGGCCTCCTTGTTTTCAGATCGGTTAGGCAGATATTCTCAACCCTGAGTTCAGTACAAAACAAACTGTATGTTTTATAAGCATACGTGGCAGCTTTTGTCATCCCTCAAACAAGCATAAATCACAGTATTGCACTTACAATGAAGACATTTCACCCGATAAACGTTCAAATACACACTGTTTGAAGTACAGCCACAGACGTCAACATTATACATGTTATCATGAGACTAGAGGGATAAAATGACTTACTTACCTTGTCTGTGTAAAGATAGACTCAGTTTTTCAGCTCCTGTCATGAACACTCAATACATTTTTCTGTTTACTCGCCATAGTAATAACAGTAAATTATGCATAACCTACTAACCCTAAACGAAACCCCAACCCTATATTAAGGACATGCTGTTAATTAATATTACCCGGTACTTAAATACACACTGTAACAAAGGCACCATAAAAGAAAGCAACCTGAATTTCTAATAAAAAATATTGAGCTAAAACAAACAAACAAATAAAATAAGATAAAATAAAAAAGAAATGTGCAAGAATTGTTCACAATAAGAAGATGCATTTAGAAAATAGTTGTCTAAATCATTATTTTAGCATTGTGTTACTGTTCAAATTTCTTCTGTGCTCTGTACAAAAAAAATAATAATTTTGGTTTAGCTTAAAAAAAGTTTAATTGAAACTAAAAATGTGCTTTAATAGAAAGAAAATGATTGGTTTAGAAACTCAACATATTATTTTACCTTAATCGTCAACATTAATTATATAAGTTAATTTGACAAAAGAAAAAAAAAAGTTGTGAGAACAAATTATGACAATATTTTTTACAGTGTATGTGGAACAAAGGCACATTAAAATAAAGTGTTACCAAATGCTACTTAAACTCAACCTTAAACCCCGCCTCTTTTCTTCAATTGGCTGCAAGTTTGCATTCAGATCTGCTTCCATCCAATCAACGACCTGTTTAGAATTAAGCCCCGCCCTACAATTTTATTTTTCGTTTATCAGTTTACTCATAGGAAAAGATCAGTTGCTACTTCTGCTACTTATGCTTCATTGTGACTTTATACAAAACAAAATTTGCCCATTTGTTTTTTAAATCTGTCAAAAAAAAAGTCAAAATTGTTTTCTGAGGTAACCTAAAAATGGACAAACAGAAATAACTCACTTAAAGCAGCACTATGTAACTTTTTCTGTGTTCAAAATGTGCAAAATGTATATAATGAGCGAGTACATCATGAATTCATCTTCCAAACCGCGTTTTTGTCTTATTCCGAATCACTACGGTACACTTATAATAAGTACTTATATTTGGACTATTGTCGCCTGGTCGGGTCGTCACCGCTGTGGAGTAACACATACCTAGCCGTAGACATAAACTTAGAGAAGTAGCTCAGGTTGGAATGTTCTTCCGCGGGATGTGTGCAGTTCTGTTTATTAACCGCTAGAGCGCCAAAAGTTACATAGTGCTGCTTTAAAAGTTACACGTGACCTTTCTGGAAACTTCTTCCCTGTTAGACAGCATTCGGTTTAAAAACCGTCCCGAGCCGCGAGATCTGTGACTGTGTGACAAAAGTTTCTGTGCTCCTCTCGACTCTCTTCAGACGGACACAATGTGGCTCATTCATACGCCTGTCCCTCCTTACGCCTGCAGGAGGGGTGTGGGGGAGGGGGCTGTCAGCCGAATTAAAATACCACGTAATAATAATAATAATATAAATAAAGACATTGATAAAAGGGCTAATCTACACAAAACAAAACAGCGTGTTCCTCCCTGATTGTGTGAGTTGTTGCGGTATTCAATTAGGCCATTTTCACTGGCATATTAATCATCTTTTCAACAAACAAGCCGGCGTTAATTAAAGCGGAGCGCGAGGATAAAGACGTGTCGCTGGATCATCACTCCGTTTATCAGCCGCGCGCACACACACCCCGCCGTTTAGCAAATCCCGCGCAGCGCTGCGAGGGGAATTTCAATGCTCTCTGGTTGGGAGCTGGTTTTTGGGAGGGGAGGAGGTGGATTTTGCAAGTTTCAAATACGGAGACTGTCAGTGTGAAGCCCTCTGCCCTTCATCGCTGGGAGATGAATTTATTCGTCAGTTTTTATTCCATCTGAAAAATAGAGTAAATCGCTTTAACCCGAAACGCGCGCGAGAGGAAGTTGAAACTCTGTGCTTCTCTTTTAAGGGCCTCGACGGGGAAGAGAGTCAGATAAATACCTTTGAATGGGGTTTAATATGATGAATGAATGGATGGTTGGTTGGCTGAAATCTGTCTGATATTAATACACATGTTAGCGAGATCTCAAATGCACATGTTGTTCATTACAAAAATTTGCAGAACTTTTGCCGTAAGTTCCATAACACATTTATTGGTAAATTTACAGTTAGCAACTTCCATTTATCTATTGGTCAAATAGTATGTATTACACATTCAGTAGTGCAATCCGTATGAGATTTATACAATATTTTAAACTATTATTATGTATATTGTCACAGTTCATTGTGGAAACTTTTTTAATGGGGTTTAATATGATGAATGATGGATGTTTGGCTGAAATCAGACTGATATTAATGTTGTAATATTGGAGAGATCTCAAATGCACATGTTTGCTACAAACATTTGCAGAACTTTCACTGTAATTTACATAATAACTACATTTATTGTTGAATTTACAGTTACGTTGACATTTATCCATTTACTTTGATCTATTGGTCAAATAATATGGATTACACATTCAGTACACAGTGCAATTTATCTTTCATATACTATATTATAGACATTAAGTTAACACATTTTATACAATATTATAATCAAAATAATTGTTGTTCTATATTTAGATTTATATATGCATATACTATATTATGGACATTAAATTAATACATTTTATAAAATATTTTAATCAATACCCCCAAAAATGTGTTATATATTGCACATATTGTTCCCTACAAAAATTTGCAGAATTTTTTACCATAATATCATAATTTCCATCCTAAAACGTCCATCCCCACCCAAACTTATAGTTAAATTCACAGTTACATTTATGCATTTACTTTTATCTATTGGTCAAATAATATGGATTACACAGCACAGTACAATTTATTGATTAATAATAATCCATAAATAAAATTATGGAGACTAAATGAACACATTTTATACAATATTTTAATCACACACACACACATATATAAATATATGTGTGTGTGTGTGTATCTTATGTTATTTTATATCTTATGTTCCAGACTTATTGGCCACATTCATGAAATGCATCAAGTACAAATGTCAATGTGTAAATCACTCGTAAAACTATTTTTAAATATATTGTCGCATTCAGTTCATCTAGACCAAAAACTGACACAAAAATTAGTTCTTCACACGTTTCATAAACGAGACCCATTACATCGTAAACAGAGAAGAGCTATAGTCTTGAATAAACCGCGTATAACACGTGTGCGTTGTGTGTCCGGGGCAGTCGGCGCGTTTGAACCCCACTCATCCACGCAGTGCACTTTGCCTCCGACATCTCAGCCCGCGAAGGACTACATCACACAATCACGCCACACTCCCACAATCCCTTTCTTCTCTGGCTGCTCGACTCCAAGCACACTCAAACAGCCTGCTACACCGCACTGAGATCTTTCTCATTCTCCCGCGCATTCTCTATCACCCTTTCCCCGTCTCTCTCTCCAGGAACTCGCGGCACAGAGAGAGAGGAGAGAAGTCAAAAACCCACGACAATGTGCCAGAGAAATATCAGAGTGGCTTTTTTTTTCACTCCTCACTCAAGCCAAAGATGGGCCGTCTCCAAATCCTGCTGCCCTATCAGACAAATTAAAGTAAATCAAGCATGAAATGAAGCAGGAGAGCCTGGAGATAAGGTCCCTTTAAGTCCCTCACAGATTAGACCACTGAGAGAGAGCGAGAGAGAGAGAGAGCGAGAGATGGAAGAGAGGGACAGTGTGGAAGGAGAGAGGTGCAGAAAAGGCCGGTTTGCTGGTTTCTCTGTGGCAGACGGTGCTCTTCCCTCAGTCATTTTTCTGATAATGACTTTTGTTTATTTTAGTGCTACTGCGTTCTGAAGTGCTTTGGAGTGAGACTACATTTTGGAGATGAAGTGTAGTTCATTGCGAGTGTCCTAATGTTCATTTGATGCATTGAAGTGGAGCAGTACAAAAAAAATATTTCGAAAGAAAAATCCTTTCTGCAGCATGATGTTGTAGTAGCCTTTAACATGGGTTTTCTCAAACATTGATTGGATTGTAAATTATCTTAGTTTTAAATCAAAATGAACCCTTTGTATTTTCGTAATACACATTGCTGTTGTCATTGTGAATGATCTGTGCACTTTAATTTAGAAATAAAAAATGCTTTGCAATCTTTTGTCAGAATGCAATAACTTGCTCCGCCTCTAAAACAACTTTTTGGTTTACGCCAAAATGATAATATTTCACCCCATCACCTGGTATTTAATGGCCACTTTTCATTCTTGAGGGTTAAAAATGAGTCCCATCCTACTTAATGTTCATGTTGTATATCCTGTTTCACTCAAAAATGGAAATTCTGTTATAATTTGCTCACCCTCATGTGGTGCCAAAATTGTATGTCTTCTGTGGAACATAAAAGATGCTATTTTGATGAATGTTGCTAACTAAACAGTTTTGGTTCTCATTGACTGCAATTGTGTTTTTATCCAGACAATGGAATTCAATGGGAGCTGAATTGTTTGGTTTCATGTTACACAGAAGTAAGAAGTTCATATGGGTTTGGAACAGAATCTACAGAAATTAACTTTTCCATTACGGGTGTTGATTTCCAGAGGCATTTTTTTTTTACATTTGCAAGGTTCTATGTGTATACGAGACCGGACAGTGAGGGTGTCTGAGGTGTGTGCTTTTATGCAGGCTGGTAATGAGGTGCTTGATTGGTGACAGGTGCAGGTGCTCAGAACTCAGGTGAGAGGGATCGTTGTGATTGGGTGGTGGCGGAGCCTGGCCGATCTGTTACAGGTTAATTTTTATAATTACCTTATTAATTGTATCCGTGGTGACTTTAATGTAAAACACTTCAATTTAACCGTGCAGTTACTAAAATCAATCAGAATACTTTAAACTGTTACCAATAAACAATCTGTTTAAAACTGTATAGTTATATTTAAAACAAAAACAAAACAAAAAACAAAACAGGAACTCATAGGGCTGCAATGTAGTGACCAAATTCATTATTGTTGTAATAGAGATTATTAGATAGAATACATGTAAAAACATTTTGTTTGGTGAAACTGCACGTTATATTCTGTCTATAAAGACAAATAATAATAATAATAATAAGTGTTATTTATATAACGCCTATCCATAGCTCAAGGTCACTTTACATAGTGCTATACAAAACATTTGCACACCCACATACACAATACAAACACATAGGCCACATATAGCCACATTATCCAAAATGCATATTAAAAAGATACGTTTTTAGCTGAGTCTTGAAGGTAGACAAAGATGATATATTATGAAGTGTAAGGGGTAGCGAATTCCATAATTTAGGAGCATTAACACTAAATGACCTACCACCTACAGTGGACAGCCGAAAACGAGGAATGGACAAAAGACCAAGCTCAGATGATCTGAGAGACCGGGCAGGAGAATAGGAGTACAGTAGGTCAGACAGATATGGAGGCGCAAGACCATTTAATGCCTTAAATGTTAGAAGTAATATCTTAAAGTGAATACGTGATGCCACAGGTAGCCAGTGAAGATCATGCAGTAGAGGAGTAATGTGAGCAGAACGCCTGGTGGAGGTGAGAACACTTGCTGCTGAGTTATGAACATACTGTAACCTTTGTTATTATTTAGTTTAAGGAAATTCAAGGACATCCAATGCTTGATATCCCTGATACATGCAGTAAGTGAGTCAGGCAGTGATGATCTATCAGAGCTGGTGGTTAGGTCAATTTGAATGTCATCAGCATAGCAATGAAATTGAAGTCCATGCATGCGTATGATGTCACCGAGTGGATATATATAAATGATAAACAGAAGTGGACCACTATTCAAGGACATCCAATGCTTGATATCCCTGATGCATGCAGTAAGTGAGTCAGGCAGTGATGACCTATCAGAGCTGGTGGTTAGGTAAATTTGAATGTCATCAGCATAGCAATGAAATTGAAGTCCATGCATGCGTATGATGTCACCAAGTGGATATAATATATATAAATGATAAACAGAAGTGGACCAAGAACTGAACCTTGAGGAACACCCTGTGAAACTGGAGCAGTGGTAGATTTATACCCTTGTATTGTGATATACTATTTTCTATCGCTGATGTATGAAATGAGCCAGGAAAGAGCTGAACCAGTGATAACGATATCAGAAAGGCGAGAGATGAGTATTTCATGGCAGACTGTGTCAAATGCAGAGCTTAGATCGAGAAGAATCAAGATGTTTATTAACCCAGAATCCATGGACAGAAGAATGTCATTAACCACACGAAGAAGAGCAGTTTCAGTGCTATGTGATGAACGAAATCCTGACTGAGTTCAAAAAGGCCATTAGCATTTAAGTAAGATCTCAATTGTGAAGCCACAACTTTTTCAAGAATTTTACTTAAGAATGGTAAATTTGAGATTGGTCTATAATTGTTCATGTCTAGATGGTCAAGAACCATCTTTTTAAGAATGGGGGTCACCGCAGCCATTTTTAATTCTGCTGGAACAATGGTTAATCATATGTGCTATGAAAGGTTCAACCACAGGAACGATCTGAAAAAGCAAAATCAGTTCCACTAACAAGAATATTATATAAACCAGATGTACATATAAAATCCAATATATGACCCCTGGAGTGAGTAGCAAAAGTTACATGTTGAGTTAGACCGAAACAGTCCAGAACAGATATCAGTTTGTTGCATTGTACAGTGTTTTCATGTATATTAAAATCACCAAGAAAAATTACAGATGAATAACTAGCACAGACAAGAGTAAGTAACTCACTAATCTCAGAGAAAAAATCTGAATAAAATTTTGGAGATCGATAAATTAAGATTATGCCAGTCATTTTCAATGCAAGATATTCAAAAGATGCAACGTCATGGAACTCAATCTTAGATATTTTGATACTCTCACGACAAACTACAGCCAACCCTCCACCTCTACGATGGAGACGAGGTTGAGAGAAATAGATGTAGCCAGGTGGTGTTATGAGGTTTAAATTGAAAAAGTCATTGGGCACCTGCCAGGTTTCCTTCAAAAGTAGCATGTCCAGGTTTGCGTCAATGAAAATGTCATTTAGCACTGATGCTTTATCAGTTAAAGAGCGAGTTTTCAATAGCGCGCATCGCATATCTGAAGATGCAAAATTGCAGTTTCCAAGGACGGGATTAAAGCGTAATGGTCTCAGATTTCCAAAGTTGATTACACGATTTTCCTGTTGTGTTATACTAGAAGCACGGGTGTTGGTACAGATAACCATGTCCATGACGTTAATCTAGTCTAGCGCAAGTTATGCAAAAACTCCTGTTATAATCACTGAAACTGCGAAATGAATCTAAATGACATATTTTCTGCATTTCGTTATTTATGATGAGAGAATTTGCAACAAAACAAAACTCTTTTCAGTGCTGACTAATCTGTTAGCTGACTAATCTTCTGACTGGCCATCGTATTCATAAGCTGTATGTGATGGTTATAACGTTATATCAACGCTGCAAAAAAATAGTGTATAAAAGCATTCTGACACAACGTGTGCTGATCTAAATATTCCACGAAACACTTTTCATTCATTTTCACTTTTCATTTTAATCGCGTCAGTCGTAATAGATTTAATTTAATTGTGCAGGGGGGATTTTTGCCCCTATATCTTGAATTTGTGGGGAATTTTTGTTATTTTTTTTTTGGCATTTTTGCCACAAGCCCCTGTTTATTTCTGACCCTGGTTTGGAATGAGTAAATGATGACATGATTTTTGGGTGAATGATCCCTTGAATCTTCGATGTAATGTAGTTGTTGACTAAGTTTACAGTCTCAGATTTAAAATTTAGCATTTCAAATTTACGTTCTAAATATGACTTTCTTTTGTGGAACATAAAAAAATATATTTTGAAGAATGTTCATGCTGCTCTTCTCCATACAGTAAAAGTGTATGGAGATGATTACCATAAAACAGACTGAAATTTAAGTCTTTATTTGCTGAAAATCTTTCCCTGCAGCTCTCATATTTTAAAAATTAGTTATTTTTTTATTTCATTTTAAATGTTTTTTTTTCCACTTATGCATGAATTTATTTACAGTCAGTTACAAAGACTTATTTGACATATTTGATCTGTAAAATATTGGTGTGCAGAATTCATAAATGTCTAAATATATATTTATATATAAAACATTTTTGAATCATGCCCCACATTGGTGCCCTTCTGTGGTTGAAGACATCTATTAATCCAGAGAGGGGATGGGTGTAAAGGCTTAACCCTGATCTCTGAAAGCACTGCCTCAAAATTCTCTTTATTTATCAATCCATCTGCCGGCATTTCGCATCTCCTCCTGAAACTGGATAATTTAACACGCTCCTGCACTGTTCACATCAAAACTTCCAGCAGAAAGAGGCTTAATCCACCTTATCTGAAGCCCTGTCGCAGCAGTGAGCGAAAGCCTAATCAAAGAGACAGGCAGGGTCACCCGGGAGAGGGTCCGGCGGATGGCTGTATGATTTCTAATTGAGGGAGACGCTCACACTAGGGCTTAGTCTGCTCATGGAGTGCTGTGGTGTTTTGGTTGAAGATCTTAGCAGGTAACTGTGTAGATGTAGGTTTAAACCCCATGAACCTTTAGCATTGTGCCTTTGGGAAAGGCAATAAACCCCAGGTAACCCCAGGTGGATTTTCCCTGTAATTGAAATGCACATACACTATATACAATATAATACACAATATGAAAGAACATACAATACAAAACAGAGCATATATATATATATATATATATAGAGAGAGAGAGAGAGAGAGAGAGAGAGCAACAAATCAGTATATTAGAATGATTTCTGAAAGATCATGTGACACTGAAGACTGGAGTAATGATGCTGAAAATACAGCTTTGATCACAGGAATAAATTACATTTTACAATATATTCATATAGAAAACACATTTTAAATTGTAATAATATTTCAAAATATTACTGATTTTACTTTATTTTGATCAAACAATTGCAGCCTTGGTGAACCTAAGAGACTCTTCTCAAAAACATTAAAAATCGTACCGTCTCCAAAGGTTTGAACTGTATTGTACTTGGATGAAACTCTTTTTTTTTAACATAACATCAAAAACAAGTTAAAAAACATGCTGAGCTGCTGTTTGGGTCATAACTTACATTTTTTTTGTCTTCTAAGGGGAGCTGAAAATGGTTGGTGAAGGAGGAGAGAGAAGGATTTGTTCTTGTCAGGCACTTCTGCTGGGCACCACGTGGGGACCTTTCCCTGGGAAGATTGAGGCGGCCACAGGAGGAAGTGACAAGGTGGGTTCACTTATTTGTTATGAGGGTGAATTCAAAAGGTACATTCGGGCAAAATGTGAACACGATAACCTGATTTCCCTAGGACATTTCTGTCTAATGAATTCATAATTCTGAGTTGTGAAACAATATATACGCAGGTGACAAATTTATTTTTCACTTACCAAGTCTGGAAGCTTTTTTAATGCTATTTTGATGCTTGCAACAAAAATGAACAGAAAATAAGATATGCTTGTCTCTGATTGTTTATATGACAATGATAAAAAAACAGAAAAATTGTTGTTGCTCCTGTCAGAGCGGGGAGAGGCCGATGGAGGCCTGTGCTGGCCTGATAAGGGGAAAGAGGATTCAGCGGAGAGAGAGAGAGAGACAGAAAGAGAAAGAAATGACTCAAGGAGAGTGGAGTGCTGTGTAGACTGTCTTTTTCGTGAAGTATTCCCACACAGTCAGATCCACGCAAGCCTCTCTCTCTTTCTGACGCTCCATTCTGAAACTGAGGCTTTAAAAAGAGACAGCATACATACTGTAAGTGAGTCTGCAGGTTGCACGTGCAAGGTAAACAAAGTATGCGAAACATTTGTTTGGTTCTAACGGGTTTTTACTGGTGTTTGTTAAGACAAGGCAGCATCACTGTTACTACCGCTCATACTTTAGGTTCGTGATCTCAACAAACCTCTAGAGTTAAAGAGATGAAAATTCTGTCATCATTTAATCACCCTCATGTCGGTCCAAACCCATAAGAATTTCGTTCATCCTACAACACTAATGAAGAGGTTTTGAATCAAATCTAGAGATTTCTATCCCTCCAATGAAAGTCTGTTCACCCAAAACTCTGAAGCTTCAAAACATTTGTAAAGAGATCAAAAAAATTAATTGATATGACTCCAAGTCTTTTGAAGAGATGTGATCGCTTTATTCACATATACACACTGATCAGCGAACATAAACAGAAGCTGTTTTGATCTCTTTACGAACATTTGGAAGCGTCAGTTTTGGGTGAACAGACTTTCAATGGAGGGACAGAAATCTCTAGATTTGATTAAAAAATATCTTCATTTGTTTTCCGAAGATGAACAGATTTCTTATGGGTCTTCATTTTAGGGTGAACTATCCCTTTAAGTATTAAAGGGGACATCGAACGCCCATTTTCCACAAGTTGGTATGATTCTTTAGGCCCGGGGAGTCTAAACTCAGTCCTGGAGGGCCACTGTCCTGTAGAGTTTAGCTCAATCAAGTATTCCAGAGAGTCATGTTGTAATAACAACAATTAGTTCATATTATTTTTCTCTAAACGTGTAGCCTTTAGAAAGTTTGAAAGAAAGTAAATCATGAAAAATGATCAAAAACAAACATTTTTTCTGATGTTTCAATTAGTTGTATCAATTACTCACAATAAGACCAAGAACATTTATGAAGTACATAGAGTCAATTTGAATTTCACTTTCACCATTACTTAAAAAAAAAAAAAAAAAAAAAA
>NW_015652295.1:72262-76591 GCF_001515625.1 Sinocyclocheilus rhinocerous | reverse complement strand
AAATCAGTATATTAGAATGATTTCTGAAAGATCATGTGACACTGAAGACTGGAGTAATGATGCTGAAAATACAGCTTTGATCACAGGAATAAATTACATTTTACAATATATTCATATAGAAAACACATTTTAAATTGTAATAATATTTCAAAATATTACTGATTTTACTTTATTTTTATCAAACAATTGCAGCCTTGGTGAACCTAAGAGACTCTTCTCAAAAACATTAAAAATCGTACCATCTCCAAAGGTTTGAACTGTATTGTACTTGGATGAAACTCTTTTTTTTTAACATAACATCAAAAACAAGTTAAAAAACATGCTGAGCTGCTGTTTGGGTCATAACTTACATTTTTTTTGTCTTCTAAGGGGAGCTGAAAATGGTTGGTGAAGGAGGAGAGAGAAGGATTTGTTCTTGTCAGGCACTTCTGCTGGGCACCACGTGGGGACCTTTCCCTAGGAAGATTGAGGCGGCCACAGGAGGAAGTGACAAGGTGGGTTCACTTATTTGTTATGAGGGTGAATTCAAAAGGTACATTCGGGCAAAATGTGAACACGATAACCTGATTTCCCTAGGACATTTCTGTCTAATGAATTCATAATTCTGAGTTGTGAAACAATATATACGCAGGTGACAAATTTATTTTTCACTTACCAAGTCTGGAAGCTTTTTTAATGCTATTTTGATGCTTGCAACAAAAATGAACAGAAAATAAGATATGCTTGTCTCTGATTGTTTATATGACAATGATAAAAAAACAGAAAAATTGTTGTTGCTCCTGTCAGAGCGGGGAGAGGCCGATGGAGGCCTGTGCTGGCCTGATAAGGGGAAAGAGGATTCAGCGGAGAGAGAGAGAGAGAGACAGGCAGAAAGAGAAAGAAATGATTCAAGGGCTTTGTCTTTTTCATGAAGTATTCCCACACAGTCAGATCCGCGCAAACCTCTCTCTCTTTCTGACGCTTCATTCTGAAGGTGAGGCTTTAAAAACGGACACCATATGTACTGTAAGTGAGCACGCGGGTCGCACATGGAAGGTCAACAAAGTGTGCACAATGTTTGTTTGGTTCTCATGGGTTTTTACTGGTGTTTGTAAGACAAGGCAATCATCACTGTTACTATGGCTCAAACTTAAAGGAACAGTTCACCTCAAAATGAACATATACTGTCATCATTGTCGTTCCAAACCTATAAGAATTCGTTCATCTTCAGAACACAAATGAAGATATTTTTTATTATATCTGAGAGATTTGAGAGACTCAACTTGCATTGAAAGAGGAACCCAGGTGAGCAACCAGTATAGCAACCAATTTATTCATATTAAAATACCCTAGAATAACAAAAAAATGTGTTCAGAAAACATGGGGACAACAATCAATTACACAGTTAAGTGCCACTATATATATTTGACAGCTGAATGCCACAATTGCCCAACCAGAATCAAGTATTCCAGAGAGCCATGTTATAATAATAACAATAGTATTTTTCTCTAAACTTGTGGACTTAGTTGCATCAGAAAACAAAAGTTGTTTGAGAGTTGTTTTAAAGGAAGTAAATCATGAAGAATTGTTAAAAACAAGTTTTTTTGGTAACACTTTACATAAAGCCTTTTTGTATAAAGAATTCTAAAGGTATTCACAATGCACGTTATAATGCATTATATCTTTTCATGAATAATTGTAACCAAAGTTAAAATGCTTTTTGTTGTTTGTTGTGTGTGTTAAAGGGGTCATATGATGCGATTTAAATTTTTCCTTTCTCTTTGAAGTGTTACAAGCTCTTGGTGCATAAAGAAGATCTGTAAAGTTGCAAAGACTAAAGTCTCAAATCCAAAGAGATATTCTTTATAAAAGTTAAGAGTTAACCACACCTACCTAAAACACCTCGTTTAAACACGCCCCCACATACAAAATAATGTTCTTTTTAGCAACGTCATATGACCCCTTTAATGCATTATACTTTCTATAGGTGTAGTGTAAATAATATAAATGTGGTTACAATTATTCACGAGATCATATAATGCATTAAAATGTACTGTACATTACATACAACTGCTTTTATAATGCATTATATATAAAGGCTTTAAGTAAAGTGTTACCTTTTTTTTTCTTTATCTTGATCGATTACTGATCACACTGATCAATTAATCACAATAAGATCAAGAACATTTATGAAGTACATAGTCAAGTTGAATTTCACTTTCACCATCACTTTTTTTCTGGAAAAATGAATGAATAAATAATGCATCTCCTTTAGAATTTCAGAAGAGATTTCAACTTTTTTTTTTTTTTTAAACTGTGCTCAGATTTATCAAGAGTTATCTTAGTGTTATACTGTATTCAAGCCTCAAGAACACTGTAGAAAAGGATTTTTTGAAGTTTTAAATAAAAAAAAAAAAGAGTAATGGAGTATGTTTTTCAAGAAGGTACTAATATTTCTTGTTTTTTCACTTCAAAATTTCAAGTTTAATTCAGTGTTATTCGCTGTTTCTTCATAATTATTTGTGAAATTTACTAGCACTTTATGTGAACATTTTTTTTTTCACGTGAGCATGCTTTTTTTTTTTTTTTTTAAACAGAAATATCCATTTAATTCAGTCATTCTGTTTTCAGTTATGAAATCAAATCCCCCACCCATCCTTTTGATACCCATGCCAGCTCTTTAAATTCCCCATGTGTGGGTGTGAGGAAGCTGTGATGCTGTGATAGAGGGCACAATGTGTCTAAAGATCAGTGCTCAGCATCCGCTTCTTCTGTCTCCAAGTCCATTCTGGATCCCAGAGCTCCCAAAGGATGAGATCTGATCAGGTGAAACATTCAGAGGCTCTAACAATGCAGCCATTCAGAGGGCGAACGGGACGGGGTGTGGCCTGCTCGCCCCTCTCCTCACACACATATGTTGAGATACAGCCTTTGGGAATGACGAATTCACGGTTGAAGTTGTTTAAACAAGCTCACTTAAACATTGGATAGCTTATCTGAGTCTGTTCACTGACCCTCTGATGCACTTTGCAGACAAAAATGGCAAGTTTTGGGTTCGAGGCTGTGGTCGGTCGCTGTACATGTTCTGATGTGGAGGAGACCGAGTCTGACTGAGACTGTGTTTTGTGTCGCAGGTTTCGCTGGGGCTGAATGGAGGTCCTCGCTGGCTGATGGACATGATGTGGGTCAGTGCAGAGGACGGAAAGAGCAACTGTGCCGTGTACAGCAAAGGTGAGAGTTTATTATTTGGGTTGACAAATGTCTTCTGTCCGGCTTCTGTGCTTGAGAAAGTGTGTCACTGAACGGGGTGTTAAAGACAAGCACGACTGAAACAAATCAGAAGGATATCCATCAGTAGAGATGATTTTGATGAATACAAACTGTGTTTAAATGCATGATTTTGTTAGTGTGTTTTGGGTCATTTAGAGTGTCAGTGTTTATTGGATCAAGGCCCTTTTATTGCCCTTTTATTGATTCACATAATAGGAAACAAGGGAGTGCAATGGTAGTGGTGTTAGATTGGGATGGAAATTTGTTGACAGCTTTTTTTGTTACATTTTTAAGGTTAAATAGTAATGTTAATTTTTAAATAAATACAGAATTAAAATGTACAGAAATGTATCATTGTTTTATTTAGCTTCCTTGCAACTGGTTGGAAATCATGATTAAATATTTATTTTATTAAATTATTTTATTCTATGATGAAAAAAAATATGATGAAAAAACTAAATAATTTTTCTATTTTACTACAAGTAATTATACATGAAAGTACACTTTCAGTAAGATTCAAAGAAGTGTACTTTTATTCAGCAAGGACATATTAAATTGATCAAAAGTGACAGTTGTGTGTGTGTGTGTGTGACAATGTAAAAGTCTTTACTATTTCAAATAAATGCTGTTCTTTTGAACTTTCTATATTCATCAAGTATCCTGAACAAAAATGTCTCAACGCTTCAAAACACACACACACACACGCACGCACGCACGCACACACACACACACACACACATTTTTAAATATATTCAAATATGAAACAGTGAGCATAATAGAAAAAACTATTGTATAAAATCTCATTTAAAAAATATCTTGTAACCCCAAACTTTTGAACAGTACATATATCTGTGTTTTTATTTTTGGAAGGGTGTTCCTCATCATCATATTTGAAGGTCTGTGGCATCAAAAAGTTTTAAACCTCCTGCACTGAATCATATTCAGATGTCCTCAAAGCTTTAGCACACATGGACTGAAAGCCACAGCTCAACTCTTCATTTCGATTTCATGGGGTCTTAAACATGTACAGTGAATCTAAAAAAAACCATGTGCCCTTTTCCGAGATAAAGCCATGGCCCC
>NW_015652295.1:67751-71805 GCF_001515625.1 Sinocyclocheilus rhinocerous | reverse complement strand
TGTGAGCATGCTTTTTTTTTTTTTTTTTAAACAGAAATATCCATTTAATTCAGTCATTCTGTTTTCAGTTATGAAATCAAATCCCCCACCCATCCTTTTGATACCCATGCCAGCTCTTTAAATTCCCCATGTGTGGGTGTGAGGAAGCTGTGATGCTGTGATAGAGGGCACAATGTGTCTAAAGATCAGTGCTCAGCATCCGCTTCTTCTGTCTCCAAGTCCATTCTGGATCCCAGAGCTCCCAAAGGATGAGATCTGATCAGGTGAAACATTCAGAGGCTCTAACAATGCAGCCATTCAGAGGGCGAACGGGACGGGGTGTGGCCTGCTCGCCCCTCTCCTCACACACATATGTTGAGATACAGCCTTTGGGAATGACGAATTCACGGTTGAAGTTGTTTAAACAAGCTCACTTAAACATTGGATAGCTTATCTGAGTCTGTTCACTGACCCTCTGATGCACTTTGCAGACAAAAATGGCAAGTTTTGGGTTCGAGGCTGTGGTCGGTCGCTGTACATGTTCTGATGTGGAGGAGACCGAGTCTGACTGAGACTGTGTTTTGTGTCGCAGGTTTCGCTGGGGCTGAATGGAGGTCCTCGCTGGCTGATGGACATGATGTGGGTCAGTGCAGAGGACGGAAAGAGCAACTGTGCCGTGTACAGCAAAGGTGAGAGTTTATTATTTGGGTTGACAAATGTCTTCTGTCCGGCTTCTGTGCTTGAGAAAGTGTGTCACTGAACGGGGTGTTAAAGACAAGCACGACTGAAACAAATCAGAAGGATATCCATCAGTAGAGATGATTTTGATGAATACAAACTGTGTTTAAATGCATGATTTTGTTAGTGTGTTTTGGGTCATTTAGAGTGTCAGTGTTTATTGGATCAAGGCCCTTTTATTGCCCTTTTATTGATTCACATAATAGGAAACAAGGGAGTGCAATGGTAGTGGTGTTAGATTGGGATGGAAATTTGTTGACAGCTTTTTTTGTTACATTTTTAAGGTTAAATAGTAATGTTAATTTTTAAATAAATACAGAATTAAAATGTACAGAAATGTATCATTGTTTTATTTAGCTTCCTTGCAACTGGTTGGAAATCATGATTAAATATTTATTTTATTAAATTATTTTATTCTATGATGAAAAAAAATATGATGAAAAAACTAAATAATTTTTCTATTTTACTACAAGTAATTATACATGAAAGTACACTTTCAGTAAGATTCAAAGAAGTGTACTTTTATTCAGCAAGGACATATTAAATTGATCAAAAGTGACGTGTGTGTGTGTGTGTGTGTGACAATGTAAAAGTCTTTACTATTTCAAATAAATGCTGTTCTTTTGAACTTTCTATATTCATCAAGTATCCTGAACAAAAATGTCTCAACGCTTCAAAACACACACACACGCACGCACGCACGCACGCACACACACACACACACACATTTTTAAATATATTCAAATATGAAACAGTGAGCATAATAGAAAAAACAATTGTATAAAATCTCATTTAAAAAATATCTTGTAACCCCAAACTTTTGAACAGTACATATATCTGTGTTTTTATTTTTGGAAGGGTGTTCCTCATCATCATATTTGAAGGTCTGTGGCATCAAAAAGTTTTAAACCTCCTGCACTGAATCATATTCAGATGTCCTCAAAGCTTTAGCACACATGGACTGAAAGCCACAGCTCAACTCTTCATTTCGATTTCATGGGGTCTTAAACATGTACAGTGAATCTAAAAAAAACCATGTGCCCTTTTCCGAGATAAAGCCATGGCCCCGTTTTTAACCAAAAGAAGAAAAAGTGAGCGGTAATAACTTACCATTCCACGAACAAATGCTCAATGTTTAAAGAGCAGAAAGATAACTCTTTGTTGCTGGCGCTCGCTCTCCTTGACTAAAAGTGATATTTCCGCTAAAGTGCTCCAGTTTTTTATTATCTGCAGGGGCTTAATTGATTAATCTACTTACAGTACATGTGTAAGTTCAACAGAGAACAATCCCTTCTCCATTCTGAAAAAAGACTTGAGGAAATGAAGGACTTAAAGGCCTTTATCGCACTTATCTGAGAACACAGAGAAATAGAATAATGGTTGAACATCTCCAACAAAGTCAAATTCCATTATCAGTGTATTCAAACAGCCCCGCCGCCCTGGAGGAGTCGCCGCTCCGCCAGCGCACCACAGCGATTGCGTTTAATTAAAAGACAACGCTGATGAACTGAAGGGCTTTCAACTGAGAAGTTATTAAGGAACTGAAAGGGGGTCGGGATCGATTAGGCTGGGCTGTCGGATATCTCACAAACTCCCCGGCTTACTGTACTCAAGCAGATTGCAGAGTTAGCTTTCCCAACGCTGGTCACAGCAGAGGTTTTGAGTGAGGATTTTATACTGTATGCAGATTATAGGATGTTTTCACATATGTGACCCTGGAGCACAAAACCAGTCATAAGTAGCGCAGGTATATTTGTAGCAATAGCCAACAATACATTGTATGGGTCAAAATTATCATCAGGATATCATTAGGATATAAAGATTTCCGCTAAAGTGCTCCAGTTTTTTATTATCTGCAGGGGCTTAATTGATTAATCTACTTACAGTACATGTGTAAGTTCAACAGAGAACAATCCCTTCTCCATTCTGAAAAAAGACTTGAGGAAATGAAGGACTTAAAGGCCTTTATCGCACTTATCTGAGAACACAGAGAAATAGAATAATGGTTGAACATCTCCAGCAAAGTCAAATTCCATTATCAGTGTATTCAAACAGCCCCGCCGCCCTGGAGGAGTCGCCGCTCCGCTATTTGGATTTTTTTGCACCCTCAGATTCCAGATTTTCAAATAGTTGTATCTCAATCAAATATTGTCCTATCATAACAAACCACACATCAATGGAAAGCTTATTTATTCAGCTTTCAGATGATGTATAAATCTTAGTTTCCAAAAATTGACCCTTATGACTGGTTTTGTGGTCTAGGGTCACCTATTCTGGACTGGGGGATGAAATATCGTAGTACAGTGTCAGTTTTCACAATGTATTTGCTTGCTTGGTCCAAACCCAAGTATCTGGTCTGTTTTGACAGTATTTGGCTCTGAGGGCCTCTTAAATTCATGGGGCCTGGACGAAATTGTTATGTGTTGGTTGGGTATTGACACAGAATTCACAAATCAATTTAATTCCTATTCATAAGGTTTTGATTAGATTCTGATTCGATATTGTTTCTTTTGTGTGTGTGTGTGTGTGTGTATATATATATATATATATATAGTTAGTTAGTTAGTTGGTGCATTAGTATAATAATAAAGGTTTTATTAAGGGTTAAAATTAACAACAGAGACCAGGATTTGTTTTACTTTAATTTTGTTGTTGAAATATAAACTTTTAAAATTTGGCTGTCATAAAAATTTGATTTCATGACAGGTTTATTCAAACATGCATTAAATAAGATATCACTAACAGGTGAAAATATCATCAGTATGTAATATAGTAACGTTATGTGACATTATTTGCAAATAGTTTTATTGATCTTTTTTCTGTGGTTGACAAACTGATTGAGCGATTAAATCATGAGACATTTTAGTAAGTTATTCTGTTTTTTTTTCAACATACCTTCTGATGTTCATTCATATTTATTTCATGCTGTAACTAGTATTAAAGTGGAATATATGATCTTTTCACGTGAGGTAGCTACAGCGATCTGTCATGCCACATTAAAGAGCATCAACACAGTATTTATTGGAATTTGGTGATAAAATTGATAGACTTGATTTCAAAAGAAACAAAGCTTATTGTGATTATTGGATGGTACTATTTCTGTCAAATGATTAATCACAATTAATCGCATCCAAAATAAAAGTGAAGAGAAAAACTTAAAAGAGTAAAAGAAAAGAGCTTTCTGCATTCTCAGTCTCTGTGAATATCTTCCTGAAACGAGTCACTAAAATGAACGAAAATGACATGAGACATATCTAAAGAAAGCTTGAAGTGTCTATTTTTAAAATTAAGTCATGTCGAAAACAAATATTCTCTGATAAAATAATCCGTGTGAAAC
>NW_015652295.1:46573-67656 GCF_001515625.1 Sinocyclocheilus rhinocerous | reverse complement strand
TAAAAGTTTTTGTTTACATTATATATGTGTGTGTACTGTGTATATTTATTATGTATATATAAATTCAAACACATGCATATACATATTTAATAAAAAATATGTTGTTTATATATTACATATATTTATATATAATATAAAATATAAATATATAAATTTATGTACATGTAAATATTTTCTAAATATATACCGTGTGTGTATTTATATATACATAATAAATATACACAGTACACACAGCATAGGGATTTAATCATTAATATCAGTTCATCAAAGTGAAGACTGATTAAAAGCCATTAACTGATATTGTCAACTCAGCCCTAGTCTCGCTTAGCCAGACATTTGGACTGACGGCAGAAGGTCTGGACTCTGTCGCAGCTTTCACTAGCCAAGGATTGCCCAAAAAGGCCACCTGACGGACAAATAAAGCAACCAGTCACAGTTTGTTTTGTTCAGCGTCAAGTTTAAGCCATGAAAATGTTAAATGGATAGTTCACCCAAATATTTTGTCATTAATTACTCACCCTCATGTCGTTCCAAACTCGTAAAGACCTTCGTTCATCTTCAGAACACAAATTAAGATATTTTTGATGAAATCTGAGAGCTTTCTGTCCGTGCAGAGGCAGCAACACAACTGACACGTTCAAGGCCCAGAAAGGTAGTAAGGACATCATTAAAATAGTCCATGTGACATCATAATTTTATGGAGCTACAAGAATACTTTTTGTGCGCAAAGAAAGAAGAAATTCTTGAATAAAGTAATTCTGTGACATAAACTTGTACACATTCACTTGTTGAACTTTTCCCAAACAATAAAGCCAGACTAAAATTTGTGAAATCGAGTGCAACATTTTGAAATACGATAGGTAACCTTTCAATGCATCTAAATGTTGTAGGACTCGTCTGCATTAGCCCGCAATCTCCGGTGATTTGTTAAAGGGCATACTGACGCGTAAAAAACATGATTTTTACTTCATATTTTTTAACACTGCATTTGTAACTTAAGTAATGTAATTTTATTGACATTAGTAAGTGTAATCAAATTACATAAATTTAAAGTGTAACACATTACTTTACTGCGTTTCCAGGAAAAGTAATTAGATTACAGTAACCCAACTCTGGTTTGGAATGATATGAGGGTGAACAATTAACGACAGAATTTTCATTTTTGGGTGAACTGTCCCTTTAAGTTGATATCCCTACAATTACAGACCAGTGTGCAATTCATTCAAGAACGTTGTGCAAGTTTGCTGCAGTAATGGTGATAATGATATAATGATGAACAATCATTGTCAAAGTTGTAAACACAACAGCTGTCTTCATCCATGATAAGGTTTGGTGTCACAATGGCTTTGTTTCCAGGTGGACCATTAGAAAACCCATACTGGTTGACCGCTTATTTTGGGGAACGTGTCCCCATGAGGGTCTATAGTGGTTCTGGACTGGTGTTTTCTGTAACAGCATATGGGTTGTTGAGTTGTCTGATATGAAATGTTGCGTCGATTGCATTCGGCACACGGCTCATGAACTGATGAGTTCCCGCGAAGAGGGCAGTCAAATTCTTAAGCGTGTGTTTTATATGTGCTCTCTATCCTGTCAGAGGGCTTTTGGCTTATCTTGAGTGAATGTCGAGGCTGGAAATGTCAGGCACGGGCAGAAAAAATATGAGATTATGAAGCTGCTGGATGTTGTCATGGGGTTGTGATGTGCCATAAATCCTGGTTTGATGGCAGTGGATGTCTGGATCAGGAGGGACACGGCTTAAGCACTGCAGAGATTCTGAGCTCTGCCACTGAACAGGAAAGAGGTTTATTCTGGTCATTAGACGATGTAGACCTCTTCTTTTGATTTATCATCCCCCCCCCCCAGATTTTCGCTCTCCTCCCTTCATATTTCATGCTGGCTGTCTCTCTCTCTCCCCTCTGTCTCATTTCTTGATGGACTGATATCTGACAGGCTTATGGCTGTTTGTGATGGGAAAGAGCAGCTCTGTTAAGGTGAATCTGGGGTCAGCAAAAAGAAAAAAAAGTCCTGGCACACCGTAGCAAGAGGAAACGATGGTCGTTGGCTTATCACTTGTAGTTTCCTGTGATAGTACTAGTGGATAGTAGCCAGAAAGCCATGTGGAACATTTGTAATGCTGCTTAAATGTATGTAATTTTCCATATAATAAATGCTAATGCAGTTTTTTTTTGGGATTATTACAGTCTTGGACACGTCGAGTATTTCCTCTATAGGCCAAACTTAGAAAATGGTAAAAAAAAATGAATGCCTTTTAACAGAGAATGCATAGTTTATGAGATTAAATATTGTGGTTTTAATGGGGCTTTTTTTCCAGTTGTTTTCCATCAATTGTTTTTTTTTGTTGTTTTTTTTTGTCCTTAAGGTCCTCAGTGTAACGATTTTATGTATTTACAATTTTCATAGTGTAAAATAGATTTATGAAAGGAAATTTGGGTGAAATTTTAAAATTCCAATAAGAATACACATTTTTGACAAAATGTATGCTTTTTGCATCAACGCAGTCACAATGATGAAAAAAAAAAAAAAAGGTAAAACGAAAAAGACAAACATGTCCCTAAGGACATTTTTGTTAAAGACATTTTTGGTGAATTATTTTGTCATGTTACTGTTTTTGAGGATCTAAAGCAGCAATCGTGTATCTACCCTGGGTCTCGAGGTTCAGGGTTACAGTGTTATGTCAGAGAAATTTCAGTTTGATTCTCACTGAAGACGAAGTGAACAGAGACAAAGTTTAATTGAGTTTTCCTGAAACCAATCGGGAGTTTTGCTAGAAGGTAGAAAAGCAGAAGCACATAATCCTCTTCCCACTGAGGCGCTCGCTTGAGGGGTATCTCTCCTCCCTTTCTCCCAATCTCTCCCTCCTTCCGTCCCTCCCACCCTCTCTCCTGCTCTATCCCATTACCTGGAAAAAAGCAGAGGGTCCCAAGCCACAATACTAAATACCCCAAGATAAAAGTAAAACATTTTCTTCTGAGATGTTTTTTTATAGAAGCTGCAGTTGTTTTTCAGTCACAGATCAAAGTGTCTCACCAGTGTGACTCTATAGGCTGCTCTATAGGGTCATAAGTGTCAGCTCGAGGATACTCCACTGAGCGGCAGAAATCCTCCCAGTGTGATGATCTACTGGGAGAAATAACAAAGTGATTTGCATAGTATGTCAGTCATCGACCATAATCCCTAGTGAGGCCCGGCAGTGTCCTGTTGTGTGTCTAACATTTCGTGAGAAAGAGAAGGTGATGGACGAGTGTAAGAGTGCAGCTGCTTATTTAACACAATTACACAGATTTGAGAACAACAACAAAAAAAATCTAAAATCTGAAATCTAACTTGCAACGTCACCAGACTTTGTTTACTTTTACATTAACCTTTTATTTTGTTTACGTTTAGCCTGTTTACATTTGCATTTATGTTTATTAACTGTTTTGTCAATGTTTACCTTTTAGCCTTTAAATTTATATTTACTTTCACCAATTTTGTTAACAATTACTTTACATTTGCTCTTGTTTACCTATTTTGTTAATGTTTACACTTATGTTTACCTATTTTTTTTAACATTTCCCTTTGTTTACTTAATGTTTACTTTACATTTGCCTTTAAATTAGTTTACGTCTACACATATTTACCTTTAGATTTGCCTGTTTACCTATTTTGTTTCATGTTTACACTTGCATTTACTGGTTTTGTTAACGTTTCCCTTGTTTACGTTTGCCTTTGGTTACTAATTTAGTTAATGTTTACATTTATGTTTGCTATTTTGTTGATGTTTCTCTTTGCATTTGAATTTTTTGCCTATTTTGTTAATATTTACATTTATATATATATATATATATATATATATATATATATATATATATATATATATTTATTATTATTATTTTTTTAATGTTTTCCTTTTCGTATGCCTTTGTGTGGTTTTATTAATAGTTTTAGATTACTTTTATTAATATTAAAAACATGTTTATTAACGTTTACCTTAATATTTGCCTTTACATTTATATATACCGTTTCATTTAACCACTTTGTAAATGTTCATCTTTGCATATGCATATATTTACATAATTATTTTGCTAATGGTCCCTTTTACATGGATTTGTTTACCTATTTTGTTAATGTTTACATTTATGTTTACGTTTCCCTTTAGATTTGCTTTTGTCGTTGCCTTTGTTTACCTATATTGGTGATGTTTTCATTTTTATTTTATTTATGTTTACACCTTTGTGTTCTTTTAAGTTTACCTTTGTTGTTGTTGTTTATTTTGTTATAATTTACATGTTTTTTCACCTTTATGTTTGCACATTTGTTTAAAAAGCTACCTTTATGTTCACACTTACATTCATGTTTATCTATTTTATCATCTATTTTCTATTTTGCAAGCTGCATGCTTACAAGCATGCATATGCTGTATGTGCATCTCAATTCAACGACACGTCAGCCGGGCAACGTATAGCACTGACGGCGTGCCACGCGGCTATTAAGGAGCTGTCACAAAGCTTAATTACACATTGGGATATGGAAATGAGTTGCAGCCTGTCAGCGCGTCTGTGATTTGAATGCTTCACATGTTACACAGAGAGACTGTCAAGAAAGACTTCAATCAGAAATGCTAAAATAACCGAGTTGAACGGCTAGCCACACTTTCCTCCGTCTTTATTAAATCACCACAGTATGAAAAACAGTAAGCGAGGGGGAGGGAGGATAGGGAGAGGGTCTATCTCAGGCAGAATTGATGTGGTTCTATCCATATTCATATTCAGCAGCAGCTGTTATCGCTTAAAAGGCTTTCTAATTACAACAACAAGACAAAAACTGCTTGGATACGGTCCAGACCCGCTAAATGATAAAATAAGCACTCATTCACTCTCTCGCTCACTTTCTCTCTCTCTTCCTCACTTAATCTCCACAAAGCACCTTGGAGTCGACTCACCCAAATACATGCCAATGAACAGGGAAAGTGCCATTCGGAGATGCAGGTGTCACGTTTGATAAGAAACTTCTGGATTAAATATGCTGTGGCTAATGAGCAGCCGGGCGAGCCAGTGAGGGTGCGACCATGGGCACGATTGTTCTCCGGCTGATAACATTCTGCAGAAGAAACAGCCAAATTCCATCATTTAATAAACAGCCCCGGCCTCTATCAGAGAGAGCGCCTGGATCCCGGTGTTAAGTGGGAGACATTGCTTTTCATTATGCCAATCTCAGGGGGCTTCCATTGGGGTGTGGAGGTGCGGCGACAAACAAATTGTCCCATATTTAGACACGTTTGTTTGTGTGCATCTGTGTGTGTGTGTGTGTGTGTGAGAGAGAGAGTGTGTTTCTCAGAGGTGCAGCTGGAGTTAAAATCTTCAACTTTGACATAAAGTTCTTGCTTTTATTAGTGGAATGCATCACTATTGCTGTTGCTCATTCACTAAATAAATTTAGTGTAGGATCTACTTTGAAACAACTGAAATTGCTTGTAAATGTCGCAGATAATTACAAAGATATGGTAAGTCACACACTGAATTCAATGTGAAGATTTGAAGTCAAAAGACTGAAGTAGGATTTTCTTGACATATTCCTATGTTGCAAAACATATTCCAATAATCTTTGTTTTAATTACAACTTCTTTTTTTTCTTTTTTTAACGGTGTACTTACTGTTAGGAATTTGTACAAACCCAAGTATTAAACTTAAGTGCATGGCCCACTCTAAAGCGGTACTGAACTGCAGTGGAAACGCAAACCGTGCCGAACCGTGCCGTGCCGTACTGAGCCGTACCGAGCCGAGTCGTACCACGCAGTGGAAAAGCGCCATTATTCAACAAAATTGCCAACATCTATTTACCCCTCAACGAAGAGCGAAAAAGGCATTCATTGTGAGTATACCAGGGCCTTAAGTGATAAGTGGTGACATCACATTCATCTAATTTCCTCTATCAGTAAATAACTCTGGAGGTCAAAGATTGCCCTCTTCAAGGTCATTTAGATGCCATATTGAACCCTTCGGACTGACATAAAGAAAGGAAAAAGGAAAGTGAGACAGACGCAGGTTTTGACCTGTCACTCATAAGGAGCTTAGTTCACCCAGCCAGTAAAATCTCACTTTCTGCCAGCATTCGCTTTAGCCGGACCAGTAGGCTAGCTGTCAGGAAGACGATTCATTTCTCAAAGCTCATATTTAGAAATTGGAAAACGGCGGGATCATTTTTTTGGCAGACCTGTCAAGCTACCGCCTCTCCTCAATTTGAACCTGAAAGCCGGAGGTGTGGTGTGCTGCGGGAAAATAAACACTGACTGCACCGCCTCATGAATATACAAAGAGAGGCATAACTTCACACCCTGCTTCCCCAGCCAGATGACTGGCCGTGCCTCACAGAAGGCAGCACGATGCCCCTCTGGTGTGTGTTTGATGTAGCGCGTGGGCCAGGAGATCAATGAGGGTGCAGGTGTGCAGGGCAGATGGTGGAGAGGTGATACCCGGGGCGCTGGCCAGGAACACAGGAGCTCCATGAGGGCGGCCCCTGAGGGAACGGAGCCGTATGACTGATGCACTCTGGGATGCAGATGTGATTTATGGAAGGGAGCAGTGAAAGTGAGCTCGCCGCTGTCTCACACACACTGCTGCTGCGCTTGCAAGATCTCACTCTCTTATGCTGGGCGTTTTAGGACACTTTTTGTCTGCGTTCTCTTAGGACTTCCTCATTAAACACAGTTGCTGGGTGAAATAAAGATGGTCTTGGCCCAAGAGCCAAGTAATGTGGGTCGTTTTCTGCCATGAGTCACGGCGTTGCAGTTTAAAGGTAGAGGAGAAGGCATAGTTTATTGTCCTTTTTATTTTAAAATCATACTTGTAATTTTGAAATAAGGTTTAACTAAACAGGAGCAGATGGAGCTTGCTGCTTTGACCCCCAAAACAAAATCAAGACATTGTAAAAGAGCATAATAGGACCCCTTTAAGAATCACGAAGAAAGCAATGCAGAATGTTAAAACCTGATTAAATATATTTATGTACTTTTTACAGTATTAGAAACCTTAATACTCCTTAATACAAATCACCTATAGAAACCGGTTTTCTTTTCTACCATTCAAAGGTTTGGGGTCAGTAATTTTTTTCCCCCTTTTTTTTTGTGCTCAAAAAATATTATCAATGTTGAAAACGGCTGTGCCACTTAATATTTTGTGGAAATCCTGATACTTTTTCCAGGATTCTTTGATGTAGCAAGTTCAATTGAACAGCATTTATTTGAAATAGAATATAGAATATGTAATAGAATAGAATATGTTTTAATTTGCAATGTCTTTACTGTCACATTTGATCAATTTAATGCATCCTTTCTAAATAAAATTGTAAATGAATGTATGAATGAATGAAAGGAAGGATAGATAAATAAATAAATAAATACGTACATACAAAAATATTGACCCCAAACTTTTAAGCAGTAGTGTGCATTTGTCAAAATTGCCATAAAAAACAATCACATTTTGAATGTGGTATCAGACTATTATTGCTTATTTGTGTGTGTGTGTGTGTGTGTGTGTGTGTGATAATAATAAGAATGATGATAAGAATGATCATGATAATAATAATATAATAATAATATTTATTATTATTATTGAATAAAATGGATGCTGAATTATTCTGAATTTATTCAAGATATTTCTTCTGGCTGAAATACAGCTAGCATATTTCCTACACACACACACACACACTATGTAGGCCTATGGCTATATGTATGTGTACATATGCATTTATGAGATAATGCATATATGTATACTGAAATAAAAAGTTAAACTAATCCCAGTTAATATTTGCAGCACTGACAGAAACAAACAGTATTTAACAGAGGAGCAATCCAACTTTTATCAATGATCCTCTGAGACCTTGCTTTCAAAGGTGAGGACATCGCCACCTTGTGGTGAAGATTTAACACCAAGTTGAAATGTTCAACAGCCCACATAGGAAAACTGTGTGGTGCTAATAATGCACGGGAGACGAGAAGATGGCGTATTTTCCCTGAGTTTAATAAAACGCCTCACACGCCGACACACTCGTCCACATACATGGGGATTGAGTGAGACAAAAATTGTACATAAATAAGCATCCAACTCAGGTCACAAACAAGAAGGTATTAAATAAAATGAAGATAAACAGATGTCGGTAGAGCGAGTTCTCTCTTCACCTTTCCATCTGGTACAGACACAAGCTATGCACATGAGCAGTTGTCAGTCTGCCACAAAACTACCGTAAATGCCCTAGTGGCCGTCGCAAAGGCTTGACAGTTATGCTGTGTTCCTTACACAGATTCCTCAGAAAGCACCATTTAAACGAAGCCTGACCACAGTCGTCTGCCCATACAGCACTGTACAGTACATTCTCCAAAAATACTATTGCTATGCAGTTTCCCTTTAGCCGTTAACTTAAATTTTTTTTAGTCATGTTGGATGCTCAAACACTATAAAGCTTTCTTATTTTCTCTCCAGCTTTGATGAGCAAGAAACTCATTGACAGATATAAACATTTGCTTGAATTCATGGATAAAAGAGAGAGGGAGGAAAGACGCGCATGCATTGCATTTAAACCTCTCATTGTCTTCACTACAGTGTGTCGTGCCAAAATAAACACTGGTCAGACAGATTGCTCTGTTTCACTGCCAGTACTAAAATAGCAAAGGCACAAGAACAGGCTGCATGGGCAGAGGCTAAACGACACTTTTATTTTGCTTTATCTTTGTTTGAGGATTGTTGCAAACTGCAATTTTTATGTTATTTGTCCTTTATAAATATGCGCCATTGTAACTAGTATCTACAAAATACCAGTAACAACAGTTAATAAAACTGGTGACGTGGTTTTGTCAGTGTCATCAACAAATTATCAAAAATGGACCTAAAATTGTACTATTGTGGCTGTTAAGATATTAATGAATTATTATGAATAATTTTGTACTGGGTACTGATGCAAAACCACAATTGCATTAAAAATCTGTTTTATTGAATGAACATCTGTTCCTCATGTCAGACCCACAATACCAAAAGTCCCGTCCAAGCACATGCAATTAGCATTCCTCCGCGGGAGGCATGACAGCACATCACAGGTCACTTTTTCTCTTTCGACATGCTGTCGGAGAACACTCACGCATGTTTGAAAGGTAGCATTGAGTGAACTTCATCCTCATTGTCCAACTCCCCAATTAGTCCACGTCCTAATTCTAGCATTTAGTGCTGGCATATCATGTCTCTTCTTGTTATCTTACGTTCCAGACTTTTGTAAATAGTCATATTTAAAACTTTAATCCCCTCAATGGAAGATGACGCGCAGACTGAAAGTCCGTCATTTAGACAGATAAATGTTATCTCAGTCACAAAGCACTCCTCTTCTTTTTAACTGGCTAATGAGTTTGTTCTGCGTACTCCAGTGGAATGTTTCATCCGCAGCCCTTCAGTTTAATAATGCTGTACTTTTATCCGAGATGTCCATTCTCTTTAGCGGCAGCGTCTTTGGTAATACACTTGTCCCTCACTTGTTTGTTGCGGCTTCAAAGCAATGCATTCGTGTGTAGGACAGCGTGCTGTATGTGGGCTCAAAAAGTATTATGTTTCTATTTTCCACTATGCTGATTTCTGTGTATTTAGTAGAAAATAGATAAAAGTAGAAGCTTACTACTGCTGTTTCTGAAAAACAAGTTTGTGAGGTCTTGCATTGATACCACACTGGCAGAAAAAATTTATTTGCAACAAAAAATTGTTCTCTGAGTGAATTTTATGACAAGTAGAAAGCACCAGTTATGATTTATTGTTAGGCATAAACAAAATATAATCCTTATAATCCTCAAATATTTCACTTCAAGGTCTGTTTCATGGGTTCATTTTCATCTGGATGATCTTTATCAGACTTATAGACTTATATATATATATATATATATATATTAGCAATAATAAAACGAACCAGCTATTTAGAAACACGAATCAATAAATACGCAGTGAAAAGCAAAATATTTTTTCACTGTCTTTCCCTCATTCATCAGTCTCCAAGGGACCTCAGATAGCATAAATAACTTTCTTTAAATGGTTAAAGGGGTCATGAACTGTCTCTGTTTTTTATTCTGTATTGTTCTCTGAGGTCCACTTATAATGTTATCAAGATTTTTACATTAAAAAAAAAACATAATTTAGAAGTAATACGCTATTTTCTGTCCTGTTTTGACCCCCCTCATCAGAGCGCTCTGTTTGAATAGGTGTGGCAGATTGTAGGCTCAGAAGTAAACGCCCACTGCTATGATTGGCTAACAGTTGTGTATGATTGACAGTCTACGTCCTTCACAGATGGACGTTGCAGTGATTTAGGCTAAAACTGCATAAATACTCAGTACATATCAAATAATCTGGTTAACAGACAAAGCAATAGCGACCACTTAATGAAAACAATTACTCACACTTGTGTGCGACATTACTGTCGGATCCAATATAGTCGGCACAGCATCGTCTTTTAGTTTCAATCTTTTTGAAAATCCCACGTCGAATTGTGCCTTGTTTGTAAACGAATCCGTGGTAAAGTTAAGTGAACAAAAGACCAAGTTCTAACTGACGTGGTCTGGTTCTTCATTAAAAATGAAAAATCTTTATCGTTTAGTTTCTGCGTTGACCTGTGCGTTTGCTTCTCTCGTAAAAACTGCATGCAAAAATTGGTGGGCGGGGCTAATCAGACAGTGATGTCAATCTTCTTCTGCAGAGGCGGAGCTTAGCCACAGTATTATACATCATAGAGTGGCACATTCCACAAGATGTGGTTTGGCAGACTGCCTTCAATATAAGCTGTTTTTAGACTAACGACAAAGTTTTGAGTTCTGAAATTTAAAGGATGTTTTTATAGTACAATGACCTCTCAGGGAATTTTGGTTTCTCAGTTCATGATCCCTTTAAAATACTCTATTAAATACAAACTTTGCTTTTTCTCACAGGAGGACATGTGTGGTGTTCCACAACTAAAAACATCATGGAAGGAGACGAACTTGCAGCCTGTGTGGTGGATTTGCACTCGCATCTTCAAACACCAGCCCAAACTCCCTACGGTCAAGGGATGTACCCGGCCCGACAGCTGGACGGCATTCGACTCCTTCCTCAGCAAGCAGCCATGGCTTCCATACTGCCCGGCGCTATCATCAACAGTGAGTGCTGCATTATCAGGCCTCTGCCACAGTGGATAGACTGATTAATGTGCTTGGTTAAAAATGGAAATCCATGTCAAAGAGTCATCACAGCTCTGATGTGCATGTTTGCCATGGATAAGATAATTACCAAGGGTCGAGGCTGACCTTCAGTTTTGCAAGAATTAGATATTTACCCTCTTCCATTCTCTAATCATAGTTAACAAGAATTTGATGCAAACAACAGTGCATTTGCATTGATGGGGTCTATAGGGTTGAGTTATGTGGTTCATCCCTTTACTGCATAATCAAAATTACAGATATATTGTATCCCAGCATCCATCTGGGACTGATGTGCTCTTGAGCCTAATATTTTTAGAATTTATTTTATAGTATTTGTTATATTATTTGAATAATGCTTTCTGTTGTGAATTGCTCAAAAGCATTTAAACCTGGACAAATATGTAGGATTTTGGAACTTTTCAAAAAAGAAAAGTATATTATAAAACAAATAAGAAATATTTACGATTCTGCACTATTTCAAGGTCACTAATCAATTTTGTATAAAATGACAAAAAAGTCAAATAGAAGCAGTTTTCTAGAGGTCTCAGATTTCTTGACCCCACTGTATTTAACTTCTGCAATTTTAGATGCTGGCTTTTCACAAGCTTTAGATAATACAATATGGATATGCTTGTGTCCATTTCTGTCTTTGTAGAAGACATCTTCCTCTGCAAGGCTTGTGGCATCTGGTTTCGGAGTGAAAGAAACCTCCAGGCCCACCTTATGTATTACTGCAGTGGGCGACAAAGGGACCCTGAGATGGTGGCAGAGAAAAACACCAATATCAGCCATCAAATGCTCCGCAATTGCACTTACCCCCAATGCAATATGAGCTTTGCAGGCTCGCATGCCTTGGAAATGCACTTATCCACACATAACAGTGAGTAGACCAAGAAGACATTCTTTTTCAGATAACCATTTGACCAGTCACAAATAAGAAAGACACACTTGTTTAACTAGTCTGGTCAGGTTGGTTTGGTTCTGGAGTGCCGCTATCCTGCAGAGTTTAGCTTCAACCCTGTAGCCTTAGTAATCCTGAAGACATTGCTTAGCTTGTTCAGGTGTGTTTGATTAGGGTTGGAGCTAAACTCTGCAGGACTGTGGCACTCCAGGACCAACGTTGCCTATCCCTGGTCTAGTTTAAGGTCCAGGAATACTTAACTTTCCGTGTTCCGTTCCATCTCGTGCACAGCCGTGTATACACAGCTTTCAAAGTATACTCAAATGTAGTTGAGCATGCATGGACAAGTTCGACACATGCACAGTACCACCTAATAGACTCTCAACATTCATCTCGCGCACGCGCTGTTGTGCACGGACAATCCGCGGACACTTCTGATGATTAAAATTGCATCACACGAACAAAGTGTGGAACGTGGATGGACGAAGTATACTTTGGGTTTTAGGGGTGTCCAAACCTGTTTCTGCAAGGCCATTGTCCTGCAGAGTTTAGCTCCAACCCTAATTAAACACACCAGCTAATCAAGGTCTTCAGACCCACTAAAAACTTCCAGGCAAGTTTGTTGGAGCTGTTTGGAGTTAAACTCTGTAGGACATTGGCTAGGAGCAGGATTGGACACCCCTGGTCTGATTGATGGTTTTAGATGAGTTTTGGGCACGTGTCACATGGTCAGGCTGCAAGACCAGCTAAATCAGCTTAGGCTGGTTTGAAGTGTTTTTTGGTAGTTCAGTAGAGAGAGGACAGGGAATTATGGGTATAGTGCAGGGGTGTCCAAACTTGTTCCTGGAGGGCTTAGGTCTTGCAGAGTTTAGCTCCAACCTTAATTAAACACACCTAAACCAGCTCAACAAGGTCTTCAGACTCACTAGAAACTTCCAGGTAAGCGATTTGGAGCTGGTTAGAAATAAAATCTGCAAGATGTTGGCCCTCCAAGAACAGGACTGGGCACCCCTGGTATAATCGATCAGGAAATATTCCAAACTGGATTTCAGCTAAAGTTATCTGCACAAGCACCATGACTCAACGTAGAGGAGCCTTGGTTAGACTCAACTTTGTATTGTAGTGTTGCTCATTAACACCATTTCTGTTTTCTTTTTGTTTATCAAGGTCTCAAGTTAGATGAGATAACCACTGGAAGCAACTTGAAATGCACAATTTGTGACTACACTGCAGAAACCCTTATGGTACTCCAGCACCACATCCTCTCCCATCTGTCCCAAACTGGCCTGAGATGTGGTCACTGCCATTTCACATTCCAAACCCCCAGAGAACTGGTCAAACACCAGGAGCTACATGGACATAGCTGTACGGTCAACAAACTCAAAGAAGACAAAGCTGATAACTCTCCTAGCAGCATTGCAGGCAGCCCTCAACAAGTCAGAGCTAATGCAAACACGAAAGACCTTCAGGAAAGCACAGTACAACGTGATATAAATCAAATGTCAAAGCTGGAAAGCACGGAAAGTAGCCAGACATCCACTAAGGGTGAGGGAAACTCAGGAAACAAGGCTAGTGTTTCATACTCCAGAGTAAAGTCAGAACCTTCCAGTCCCCGTTTAGCCTCTTCACCCATTCAACACCACCTGCCTCCTGCATTTCCCTTACCCCCCTTCATACCACATGTCCCGTTCTCACAGGATATTACGGTGGGCCCGCAAGCATCTGAGATACTGGCCAAAATGTCAGAGTTGGTCCATCGCAGGTTACGTCACGGGGGAAATTCTTACCCTCCAGTCATGTACAGCACACTTGTGCCAAAAGGGGCAACATGCTTTGAATGCAATATCACCTTCAATAACCTTAATAATTATTTGGTGCACAAGAAGCACTACTGCAACAGTCGATGGGAAAACACACTCAAGCCACATGACTTTCCTGGACTTCTGGATAAACCAGCAGGCACTGTAAGCCCGAAAATCGGAGCTAGTTTAGCTGTTATGCTAAATGCCGGCCATCCCTCTGAAGTGAAAGGGCATGAGCCTAACCCTTGCAATCCCATTGCAGGTGGAAAAGTGACAGATGAACTGTCGGTGCAAGTTAAAAAAGCGTCAACTCCATCTGGTGCACAGGAGAGACCAAATGGTACACAGCTGGATTTACAAAACCAGAAAATGCCACCCACCGAAACGGACCCCAACCACACAACATGCGACGCCTGCAAGATCACCTTTAGTCGACATGAGACCTACATGGTGCACAAGCAGTATTACTGTGCCACTCGGCATGATCCTCAAATGAAACGCGCAAACAATAAAGGAGCAGCCAATCAGAAGACAGTACGTCCTCGTAAAAGAAGAAAGGCATATGAGCTGGCCACTCCTGAACAAGAACAAATGCCTCCTATGGGTATGCCATCATTTCTTGGTATGCCCACTATAGGAGGTCCATACATGTCAAAGGACACACTGGATAGCTTCAGGGACCATCAGAGATACAACATGATCCAGGGGTTAGTACCCAAATATCCAGAGGCTTCATTGACAGTTTCAAAATCAGCTCTTGTGTCAAAATGTAATACAATCCTCAAGGAAGAAGGTGATGCACCTATAGATCTCAGTAAAAAATGCATGCCACAGTTTGGCAACACTTCGGTTTCCTCTAAAGGACTTATGGATTATCATGAGTGTGTTGTGTGCAAGATAAGCTTCAACAAAGTTGAGGACTATCTCAAGCACAAACAGAACTTCTGCCCAGGTACTATTTTGCAAAACACTTCATCTGAGAACAAAAGCATCAAAAAGGAAGGTCCTAGAAATACTAGCACTCTTTTAGACAGTGCCCTCTTTGAGCTCCCAGCTCTGCATGGAAAGATTGAGCATCCAAATGCAACTTCTGACATCCAAGCTTCCAGTGAGGAACAACAAATCCCAATAAAAGTTGACATGAGGAGTGTGTTTCAGCCCTCTGGTGGTTACCCAAGTCCTGCTAAGAAAATGAGACCCGATGAGCAAATCTGGCCTTACTATGAAATCAAAGCCACTGATTACGCTACAGGGATGCTGGTCTCACAAAGCGAACGGAGGCAGAGTCCAAATGAGGGCAGTGAGGGGGAAAAAGACCAGCCGATGCCTGATGGTAGCCATCTTAGCACAGATGACTCTGAGAATCAGAGCAAGTCTTCATCCTTAAAGGACAATCTTGACCTTGAGGACAAGATGAAAGATGCTGGAAATAAACAACATGGCTCCCCTACACCGGAGAGCCATGCAGACAGTCCCGTCAACTGTAAGGAAAGCACAATGCTGGTGCCATCTTTAAAGACTGAGGAAGTCTCAACAAGCTTCAAAAGAGTGTTGAATGGGTCCATTGCCACCACAAGTAACATAAAGTACTGCCGTCCATGTGACATCCAGTTCAACAACCTCTCAAACTTTATAACACACAAGAAGTTCTACTGCTCATCACACACAGCAGAGCATGTGAAATAGTGGACCTGCACCCTATCTTAAATCTAGTCCACAGCAGTATAAAAGTTAGAGCTGTTAACCAGCATCACATCTTGAATTCACATGGCCCGGGACATTATAAAGGCGTGCCCAAGCCCCTAAACATGTAATAAATGTAAAGACACCAGGACAACTTACCCAGTTGTCCCCCTTGATGATGGCCCTGCTGTTTTGAATCGGACAATGGACACTTTTGTTTTTGATGACTAAAAGTGACCATTTGCCCCCTCTTCTTTAAAGTGGACATATTACATTTTTACAAGCACCAGTTTCTCCCCTTGTGGTCAACAACATAAGACATTTTTACAATTCCATGCTGGTGTACTCAGCAGCAGGAGGACAATCAAATCAGGAGATTTATCCTACAGTCATTTATTAAAAACTTTTAAAATATTTGTTGGGAATACTGTGTGTTGATAGTTTTGTGTGTTTTTTATGTATTTATTTATTTAATAATAGTTGCAGCTCTAAAAAGAAAATGCAGATCTGAGATGAAAAACAGGTTTGTGAAAGTTCTCTTTAATGTTTCTTTTACAATTACAGAAAGAAGCCACATGAATGGTAGAAACTGATTAAAAAGAAAAATCTACAGATAGTGGAGTAACCTCTGGCCGACTAATGTGTCAACATATCCTTAAATATGGCAATCAAGTTTTCTGAATTAATAATTGTCAATACATGTAGAGTCTAGTTTGTCCTTGATGTTTCTTTATGCTTCCATATGTTTTTCTTGTCAATGCAGAACTCTTCTTAAAAAGTGACCTGTATGTGTGTTTGTTGATTCGTTATCTCTTTTTTTCATATATTTGGCTTCTAATGCAATACTTTTTAAAAGATGAAACATTATTTAAAGCAGTATTATGAAAGGGTAACTTTTTTACTTGGACCCCCAGAAATCGTCTGTGTGAAGTGTTTACTAAAGTCTTGCTGGAGAAGGGTTTACACTTGGTATGGATGAGTCGTTGTAATCTTTCCTACAGAAAATAATAATAATAATAATAATCTGCTCAAAAAAAGAAAAAAAAAGTCAAAATGTGTTGCTATGCATGTACCTGTATGGAATGAAATTCCAGAAATGTGGGAAATGTTATTTTATGCGACATAAAAATTAAAATTCTAATCTCAGGACAGCAGTGTCAATGAATTTGCTATGTATCATCTCTTTTTTATCATTACTGCGCATATTTAGTTCAGGACAATATCTATAGACCAGTGGTTCTCAAATCTGTCCTGGAGTACCCCCAGCCCTGCATATTTTGTATGTCTTCCTCATCTATCACACCTGATTCAACTCATCAGCTCATTAGTGGAGACTGCATGACCTGAAGTGGGTGTGTCAGATATAAGGAGACATACAAAATGTGCAGTGCTGGGGGTACTGGAGAGGTTGACATACAAAATGTGCAGTGCTGGGGGTACTTCATGGAGAGGTTTGAAAACCACTGCTATAGACAGTAGGAGTGTGAATGGCCAAACGTACAAGCACTAGCACCACCTAATGCTAGTTATGATTTAAAGATACCTTTCCTTTAAAGAGAATAATAAGCAGTAAACCGTCTTTAAATGGTTGAATAGAAATCACCATTTTCAATCCCCTACTGCAAACAAATCTTCCTGTTTAAAAGCCACCTGTTTTCTATGCAGAAAGTCTTTTGTATACTTTGAATGAGGTTGCCAGGTCTGCGTAACAAAATCAGCCAAACTGGTACTCAAAACTAATCCAATCGCATTCTGGTGAAGAATGGCTTTCAAAACTGATTCAAAATCACTCTAAAATCACCTTCCGGGGAGTCAAAGCCTTCTTCCAGGCGGTCTAAAAAACAACACGCAGCAACAGTATAAAAAAGCAATTTCTGAGTGAAAATCGTTTGTGTGTTGAAATGAATGTGGTTGGGAACTTCTGAGCTACACAACAAGGTAGGCCTGCTTACTACAATGAAGGTACTTATGGACAATGTCTTTTATATATATTTCACATGATCATATTTAGAGGTGCAACATCAATCTTTCACAGACATTCTCACTAAAATGTATGTAGAATGCAATTTTTATAATACCACATCACTTATCACTTATGAATTTAGTTCTTTACCTGTGTTATTCATTAATTACTCATTGGTTAATTGATTAGTTCCACCTGTTGCTTGTTTTCTCCCTCAGTAAGTCTGTGTATTTATGTTGCCCTGTTTGGTTTAGTTCTTGGTCTGGATAGTTTTTTTTTGGTTACACTTTATTTCGATAGTCCACTTTAGACATTCTATTAACTATAAGTAACTTTGCAACTACATGTTAACTACATGTCAACTAATTCTCATTAATTTGCAACTACATGTCTACTAACTCTCAGAGTAGACTGTTAGGGTAGGTTTAGGGTTAGTAGAATATAGTGAGTGTTGGAAGATATTAAGCAGACAGTTTACTAATACTCTACTAACTGCTAGTTTACATGTAGTTGCAATGTTACTTACTGTTAATAGAATGTCTAAAGTGGACTATCGAAATAAAGTGTTACCTTTTTTTTTTTTTTAAGTACAAAACTAAAAATATATTTCATTTATAAATTGAAACTCATTTTATGAAGTATACTTTCTACATGTTCCACAAATATTCAAAGCTGTGCATTTAAGGAAATTGTGCAATAGATTAATAAGGGTAACTTTTTTTTTTTGGACCCCAAAAGCAAATGTTTATTGAAGTCTAGTTGGAGAAGAGTTTACACTTGCCATGAATGACTTGATCTTTCCTACAAAAAAATTAAATTGTCAACATATGTATTGCTATGCATTTGTACCAAAAGAAATTCCATAAATGTAGGAAATACTTTGTGGTATAAATATTTAAAAAATTTCATCTCAGTTCAGCAGTAATGGATTATAGAGATAGATAGATAGATAGATAGATAGATAGATAGATAATCATTAACATATATATTCAGTTCAGAACCTATTGAATATTTATAAAAACTCTATATGCAATAATTAGGACAGTAGGGGTGTTTATGGCCAAATGAACTAGCACCACCTAGTGTTTAGTTATGATTCAAGACAAGAAATCTTTACATTTTAAATAGATAGAGTCTGCAACTCCTGCAAGAAAAGCAGATAAATACATTTGACTGAATGCTTGAAGCATCATTGCTGCATTTTTAAATCCTTAAATAACAAACGTAATGGCATTCAGATGTTTTCTCTCAAATCCACAGCAGATTGTAAAAGTTTCATTAGTTATGTCAACTACTGTGATAATCGGTTGCACCAGTGTTTCTCAACCCTGTCCTGGAGCCTCAACACTGCACGTTTTAAATGTTTCCTTAAACAAACACACCTGATTCAGGTCACCAGCTCATTAGGAGAGACAAAACCTGAAATTAATATGGCTAGCAAAAGAGAAATTGGGCTCTTTTGAGATGAGCACATCCCAGAACATTACTGAAATGCAACAGTGAATTCACACAGAGAAAACCTGAGCTGATGTAAATTTCTGCTTATGATTCATTTTCGCATTTTAACATATAGTGACCAATGATGCTGTAAAAAACCTTGACCTTCTTGACGCAAGGCACAGCTGAGCTGTCGTACAGCTATCCTGAGAACAGGAGAATAAGATAAGAAATAATTAAAACTCTCCTTCTATACAAAACACTTGATTCATGTGACTGCATGATGATCAAATTACATGTCTAATGATGTTAAGTGGGGTAAAATGTGTCCTGATGTAGGCATTTATGTAGACTGCATGACTGCTTCATTGCCATCTCTGCGGAAACTGTATGATACTTTGTAAAGTTGCCATTGTTTAGCATTTGAAATATATACAGTAGATACTGTTTTAATTAGGAGAGTGAATGTGACATATGCTACTGATACTTTTTGATAGTTTTCATACTGTGGCAAAGACAAAAAAGCCGGACCGACCCTATAGCATTTTGGGGGCCCTAAACAGATTTCAAGATGGGCCACAACATACTCGTCTTTCACTGACACAGACTACATCAGACAACCGTAATAGCCGTAATATGTCAAATTAACAATAAGATGTTGTGTTTTAATTTAAATAACTTAGTTATATGTGTTTAGACACAATACACTAATTCCATTATTCATAAATGATTAAACAACCATGATAATGACAAACACAACGTGTGTAGGTGAAATTAATAAATAAATATTTCAAATAAAATCCTAAGACCGTGGAGAGCAAATAAAAAAAGTACACAAACATTCCAATTACAGATAATAAAAATAACTAAATAGTTTACAAAACGACATTTCACAACTGAACCGAACAAGATATTGTTACCGAGTAAAGTGAATTATGCCATCAAGGAAAGCTCTATTGTTGCCCAGGCCTAAATTCTTGCCTGTCTTGCCTTTTTGCTTGCAAAGTCATGTATTACATCATCACAGGACAGCTGGCTGCCACATCATGACTGATGCTAATTATGGCAAGAGCACTCAGACGTTCCTGTGCTGTTGAGGATCTGAGGTCAGTTTTTATTAGCTTTGATGCCACTGTCACTGGCAGAGTACATGGAATGTGAATAGCTACCTAAAGGTTTGCATATAACTCACATATGTCTTTATAATGCAAGTATAGTTCCATGACAAGGTCTTTCCAATCAAAGCTGCTGTCATACCCTATATCTGAGCATCAAGATTGTGAAAGTTATTTATCAGTCCAAAGTTGTCTTTAACTTAATCCAGGGAGCTGAAACACAGCACCATAACACATAGCACAATCCACCATAACATTAAAGAATGACACTTCAAGAATGATGGAGATCTTATTGATCTTACAGGAGTTTGAGTTCTCAGAAGAAGATCTTGGCCCGTATTCACAAAACATTTTATCTTACCACTAAGAGTTCTCCTAAATAGCAGTAAAGTTGAGTTTTCTCTTAAAACCAATTCACAAAGCTGCTGAGACAAACTTTTACTAAGGAATAGACAGAAGTCTTAAAGGAACACTCCACTATTTTTGAAAATAGGCTCATTTTCCAACTCCCCTAGAGTTAAACAGTTGAGTTTCACCGTTTTCGAATCCATTCAGCCGATCTCCGGGTCTGGCGGTAGCACTTTTAGCTGTAGCTTAGCATAGATCATTGAATCTGATTAGACCGTTAGCATCTCGCTCAAAAAAGACCAAAGAGTTTCTATATTTTTCCTATTTAAAACTTGACTCTTCTGTAGTTACATCGTGTACTAAGACCGACGGAAAATGAAAAGCTGCGATTTTCTAGGCCGATATGGCTAGGAACTATACTCTCATTCCGGGTGCAGCAGGCGCAATGATATTACGCAGCGCCTGAAAATAGTCCCCAGCACGCTCCAGAAGAGTCAAGTTTTAAATAGGAAAAATATCGAAACTCTTTGGTCATTTTTGAGCGAGATGCTAACAGTCTAATCAGATTCAATGATCTATGCTAAGATACAGCTAAAAGTGCTACCGCCAGACCCGGAGATCGGCTGAATGGATT
>NW_015652295.1:17500-45357 GCF_001515625.1 Sinocyclocheilus rhinocerous | reverse complement strand
GGTAGCACTTTTAGCTGTAGCTTAGCATAGATCATTGAATCTGATTAGACCGTTAGCATCTCGCTCAAAAATGACCAAAGAGTTTCTATATTTTTCCTATTTAAAACGATACGCAGCGCCTGAAAATAGGCTAACTTCCGTCAACATAACCAACGTGACCACCTGCTTGCACAGGGAGCGTGCTGGGAATATTTTCAGGCGCTGCGTAATATCAATTCGCCGAATGGATTCGAAAACGGTAAAACTCAACTGTTTAACTCTAGGGGAGTTGGAAAATGAGGGGTGTTCCTTTAAGCTCAGAGAAAGGGGGCGGGGTTGACCTCGTTACTATGGATGATGTCAGCATGCTTACTAACTATGCACACAGTGATTGGCTGATAGTCTCTGTCAGAGATTTATTCATAGAAATATTGCAAAGCGCAATGTTATGTTGCCATATTCAAATAAAGATTTAAAAATAAAAATGTTAATTGCCACATTCAAAGAACGATTTTAAAATGCAGGCTAAGTGTGCTTATGCTTCCCGTAAACAATTAGTGACTATGCATATAAACAGCCTTTCAATTAACAGAGTAGAATAATCACGGCTGATAGTAAGACGTGCAGATGTAAAAGAAAATCAAACTGGACGCAGGCACAGCTGTTACTTCTTGCCCAACTGGTTAATGAAAACAAGGACCCTTTTTCCTTTAAAGATGATGTTGCATTGATGTTTCCTAATCAAAGGAAAATCTGGAGTTGGAATAACCTCCAAAACCAAAGGTGATACATAATAAAAGCTCATTATCGTCAAATATTTCTAAAATATTTACGTTCCGAGGCAGATTGCCGGCAACAGCCATTTTAGGATAGTTTGGGGTTTGGTCTTAGTGACTTGGGAGTCCTCTTCACTACTCCTAACCTTTCACAGATTTAGGAGCTAGTTTTAGTGCTACAGCGCTTTGTGAAATACTCTTAGAGCAAAAATTTTGGAGTCCTAAATTTAGGACTGACACGCCCATTATTTTTAAGATTTTCTCCTAAATTGACGAGATATGAGCTACTTTTAGATTTAAGATGTTTTGTGAATACGGGGCCCTGAAATCTGAAGGATCCTCTTTCGAGTGACTGGGCTTCAGTCCTGTTCAATCTTTAGTTTTCTCCCTCACCTGTAGATGAGATATCAGCATGATCTTTGAGAATGGCTCTCCAATGGGTTTCAGCTGCAAGAAGAGTGAACAAATTCTGTACAACTTCAAACAAGTCACTACTTGAGGAGACACGACTCACAAGTAAACCTTATCTGAACGCACGGCATGGGGCCCCCTGGTGGACACAGGGTCCTTATGCAGTCGCTTATGATGGAGTGAAAACCTTGTTTCCAGACTCCTGTGGCCCTGTCTTTCCATGGGCCTGATTTAACCTTTTCTTTGCAATTTACATGTATGCATTTGCCAGGCAATTTCATCATACTGTGGCTTAAGACAAAGACAGCTTCTATCAATCCGAGTATTTAAAAGATGTGTTTTGTGTCACACTTGACTATTGTCATGGCTGTTAGGTTGTGTATTGTCAAAATCTTCACTTAGCCAACTTTGATGGTTGTAGTGCATGTGATAATGACTAATCTTTGCAAAACAATTCACACTGGAATCGATAAAAAAGTGTATTTCGTTCCACACACATGCTTCATAATCAAGTCATTTATTCCGATATTTAATAAAGGATGACATTGCATTGTAAACATGCATGCAATTTGTGCAATATTGCAATAGGTTTGTGCATAATTGCGAATCATTTCAACCATTAGCAACCAAATAAAAGAAACAGTATTTATGTTATTCTGGAGTCCAGGACGTTTATTTTAAGATAGCTGCCTATAATTTATATAATTGAACATGATTTTTTTTTTTTTTTATGAAATAAGATTTATGATATAGGCTAAACCATAAATAGACTTTTTTTTGTTTATAAATTAACAATGTATTAGCATGAACACAAACTTTATTTAAAATAAACAGCACATTTTTTCCTTGTGCAGTGTTTTGACAACTTCGAAAAAGAATATTTTTTTCATGAAGAGTGTTAAATAATTAAATTAGTTTTAAGGATTAAAGTTAGTTAGCGAGAAAATTAAAGCAACGACTTCTAAGCGGCTGTTTGGTGTTTTCACAATCACAACAAGCGCTGGGACTTTTATTTTGGAGAACCCCAAATGCGGGACTCTTACTTTGACTCTCGCATATCTTCTTGTTGCTGACTCTCCACGCCGAGCTGCTGCACCGGGAAAATGTCTCGAGTTTACGTGGGAAAATTGAGCTATCGCGCCAGAGAGAAAGATGTCGAAAGGTTTTTTAAAGGCTATGGGAAGATACTGGAAGTAGACCTGAAAAACGGGTATGTGATATTCTCTTTACTCGACCGAGCTGCATGTGCAGGCGAAGCAGCGATTGAGTCTTTAAGAAGGATAAACTTGTTGTTTCTTTTGCTCCACACGAATCAAAAGAGAGCTCCGGAATGGATTAAATAGCCCTGATAATGAATTACGCGTAAAAATGTGTTTGGAAATATAAAATCGGAGTTTAATCAGTCGTTTTAAAGCAGATTTGTTTTAGCGGTGTTAGCCCACCAGGCTAAACTCCATTGTTTCCAGGCTGGCCTCGATCGAGTGCTTCCTTTTGCCTTTTATAGTTCCAGTCACTAAAAATTAAATCTAGTTTATTTAATTTATTTTATAAATACAGTAGGGTCCAAAAGTCTAAAGCCCTAGTGAAAATGCTTATATTTAGACTTTTTATTTATTTATTTTTTAAATTTATTTTTTTTACAAATGATATGATCAACAATTTGAGTGAAAATATGAGAATATTAATGAAAGCAGCGTTCTAGTTGCATGATGGTCAGGTTTTACGCAACGTGTGTAGTTCACGTTACCTAGCGTTTCAACTTTTAACCCTCTGTACGCCGTTAGTGCTTTTTTATGTGCTTGTTTGTGTCATTTTATTGAATTGTATTGTTCACAAAAATATGTAGGCCTATATGAAAGCGCAACGATGTAAATAATGGCTGTGCTAAAGAAAAAAGGGTACAAAGCTTTTGAGAACTCGTGCCTAAACTTGCTGTTTCATTAGGAAATGTGATCCTAGGCCACAAAACCAGTCATGAGGTTTAATGTTTTGAAATTGAGATTTATACATCATCTGAAAGCATTGTACAAACACTGAATATTTTCAGGCTTCTCAAATGGAGAGTTTGGTGCTCCACATGCCCGTTATAATTTTTTATCCTTATACCAGAATAGTTCACTCAAAAATAAAAATGTGCTGTTAATTTACGCCATCTGCCATGTAGCTGTCATTTTCTTCTTCAGTAGAACAGTAAAGATTTTTAGCTGAAGTCGTGGTCCTTGTTTCGTTAAGTGTAAGTCAGTGGTTGCCTGTATTTGACATTAAAAAGCATATCAATTAATGCCTGTGGCTCCTGACGACATATTGAGGTCTTATGAAGTGAAATGATCATCCTGTGCAAGTAATTGAACATTATTTACAACATTATTAACTGTATCCATAGCCTCAGGCAACAGGGAAATCTGATTATTTTCCGCAAAGTGGTTCTTTCAGACCGGTCGTTTCAATGAACTGGTTCAGTTCACTAGTTTGTTTACATAAACATGCCATGATGTAACACATACACAATTATATTATTAAAGCACCCAATACAAACCTTACTACATATACAGTTTCTGTTGAACTTTTTTAGGGAGTGAAATTGTATGAGTGGTAATCTTTAGAATATTACTGATCGGTGATTCTTCAGTTGGGAGTATCTTTTTGTCCATACAAGAATATCTCAAATAAAAAAATTAAAAAAAGGATTTATCTCAAGTAAGCTTTCTCAAGTGTCCCTAAATGAAGAATCACCTTAATGAGCTAGTAATTCTGAGTATTGTAGTTTCTGCTTCACTATATGCAGATTATAACTGTTGCAATATAATGATTAAGTTATTTATTTATAAATGGAATAACTTATAATGTCAAAGCTAGAAATTTAACACTCAATGTTTTATTAAAAGAGTCTGACCGCCTGCCCCTTTTGCTGGCCATGGTGTCCCCCTTCCCTGGGCCCCTGGGCAGACCATTAAAGCGAGCCAATGTGTGAAAGAGGACCGCTTTTCCCATTAAGCCGGGTGGTGAGGATCTCAAGGGGTTTAGGAGATGTGGTTTGAGCTCTTTTAGGTGTTTTGGTTTTGTTTCTTTTGACATTTTCCCTTTCCCCAAATAATTAATCTCTTAAGTACAGCGTAAGTATGTTATTTGGTGGAATGTTTTCAGTTCTTGAAGAAGATAGTTCACCTAAAAATGATTGTCATTTACTCACTCTCATGTGATTCTAAAACTTTCAGTTTCAAATTCAGTTTGTACATTACTGTGCTCTAGTTGAAGTAAGCTCAGTTTTTAAACCATATATAAAACTTACCTTTTCTATAATTTCATAGCTTTTTGTAGATTATTGCTGTCTTTAAGTGTTAATGTGTGTGTGAAATCCACAGAGTCTTAAAGGCCAGTGTGGAGACTCTGTTGTGTTTTTCCTTTCCTGAATTGCTTGTAACACTCCAAAGAGAAAGGAAAACTTGAAATCGCATCATATGACCCCTTTAAAATCGTCCGCTGCTCGACAGCATTAAATTAGGATAAATAAAGTTTGGTTCTACGTCAGAAACAAACTATCTGTAATGCTTACAAGAATACATCCTAAAATATGTGTAGAGGTACAATTAGCATCAATCTACACTTGAAAATGTATGTAATTATTCATGCATTTCCTTAAAACCCACTTTAAACCATCATCCAGTGCTTGTAGTAACTGATTGTGATCTATAGATCAATAACGCCACACTGCTTATTGTTATAAACATCCTTTATTGTTATAAAATTACCATGAGCTGCATACAAAACACTTACAGAAAATATATCGTCATACTACATTTAAGTCACATGTCTATTTGCTTTCATATTTCATGTGTAGAAAAATGTTTCCCTTGATTTTAAAAATTTTTTTAATACGGAATATCTAGAGAGTGAACGCGCTCTGACTCGTGTAACACTCACACACGTGGAAGAAAATGGACAGTGCTCTCCAGATCACATAATTCAGTGGAGAATTAATAGAAATTATATTAAGAACATGTGAGAATAAATCTGTTCTTGGATAAGAACTCCTCTTCTCTCTCAGAATACTCTTCTTCTGTGTTATTTGTTTACACTGGTTTTCGAAACAGCGCCACCACTCTCACCCTTTTGTGCAACAGCAGCTGCTCCAGACACGTGATCTAAGCTCAAATGTAATTGGACGGCCCGTTTCATCGCACCGCGAATGATCGTGCCTGGTGTGAATAGTCCCATAGGGATCTATTATTTCGATTCAAAAGCGTCATCGCGCCAAATTTCGTGTTCAGTGTGAAAAGGCCTTTAAGTGTTATGTTTGCTGAGGGAAGCCTTACTATTATTGTTGCATGTTATGGCTGCCAATAGCCAAGTCACTTCTTTTCTCCCTCTGTATTAACCCTTGTGCATCAATTTAAGATACATTGAGGTCCTTAAAGGATAAAAATGTCTGTGTTAAACAAAGGTCATTAGTAGGGATGTAACGGTATTATTACGATATTGTCTTGTGGGCAAAAAGTGTAGTTTTTCAAATAGAAACCCTAAAGGGAATAAATAGCCTACGAGATGGGAGGATAAACATATATTTCAATACTTTTCTCGCAATTATATTGTTGGGTAAGTATAGGCGACTATATAAACTGCGGGCATCAGGGAGCCGCTATTGAAACCGCTTTTGATTGCGCGCTCTCATTTTACTGTCACTTTCACTTTTGAGATTGGCGATCACAAGGACTCTATACTATGGAGCGGCAGTACTTACCACACATTTGACACGATTAGATGTTTGTCATTGGTGCTCAGGATCTGCAAATCATTCGCCATCATCCTATCAGACATTTCTCCGAACTCTTTAATGAATGTGCTGTGAGTTTACCGCGTGTTTGGCAACCACCACCAGTTATTTTCACAGCAGATGATTACTGCATTTTACTAGATTTGCAGTGAGACACGTTTTTGTAAGCCTGTTTTCACTGAAGCTGGAGTTTTCCGTCAAAATATAAGCTTAAAGGTGCAGCATGAATTGCTGACAGCTAGCGGTTTAAATGGGTAATGCTACTGCAGTCCAAATTCAAAATATCTCTTTTAAGTGTAGAAATTAGGAAAGAAGTATTGTAATTTCCCTACTGTAGTGTAAAGCAAAAATAATATACCTATGAAATATTAATTTTCATTTATTTTACGGTGCAATTGTTTTACAATATATGGCTATTACTGTATAGGAATAACAATAATATAAAGTTGTTGTTATCGTTATTATATTCTAATTAGTTTGGCTTCCTAAAACACCAGTGTGAATGTAATTTAGACTGAAACAGTATATCACAAATAAAAAGAGGGTTGAGTTGCCTTTAAAGTTCAGGTATAAGCAATTCGCTGACTTTTTCCTGAAGTTTTCTTAGTTAAGATCATGGGTTAGAGCTCTTAATTTTGAACTGTCAAAAGTGCATTTGAACAATTTAATTTTAAAATGTGCAAAATTTTCATTGTCTGTGACTAAAACGGTCGCATTTGCGATCCAAAATATTAATTTGCGAGTGAATTTTTATTTTTTTTGTGGAGGTCTCCACTGCCGACTATATATATTTACAATCTCTGACGCACACCTGCTAAACAGCTGAGCTTTGCAGCGCGAGAGAGATCGACATGACGGAGACGTGCGCGTAAAAGTGCACAACTTGAACAAACTACAACAGGTAAAGCTGTCAGCTGTGTGGATATTGGCAATATCGTTAACAATTCTCGTTTATAATCATTACTAATATGGCTTCTTATCCTTACTCGATTTGTTTTGTCTGGAGCCCTGATACCGTAGACTTTATAAAGATATTATCGTATCGTGAGATTTTTGATATCGTTACATCCCTAGTCATTAGTGTTATATTTTTTTCTGCTTTCACTGACATTTTGTTTACCAACATCAGTTCTGATCATAAGTACAAAAATAATTTTTCAGGATTTTAACCCTTTAACTACCAGCTTGTTTACATAATCTCACTGTTATTGTTCATTTTTCATTTACTAAATGCCAAACAGAATTTTGGGTGGATTATTATAGTCTTGGATAAGTCATTGATTAGAAACATCTTTAATATTTTGATGCATCTATTTATTTATTTTTTTGGTGAAGAAAAAAACAACTACCATTCACACAAATTTCTCAGTACACGCATACAATCTACACTCTGAAATCCATACACCCACAAAATAATTTTAATTACATAGTTTCAATTCAACTGGCCTGTTTTTCCAGCAGAAAAAAAAAAATCGAATATTTGCTTCGTAGATCAAACCTGAGAAAATGGTGCCATCAGGTGGAAAATAATACAATAAAATATATATATAGTGTAATTTTGAAGCCTTGCCAACAAAATTAAAGCCTATAAACAAAGAATGCACGAGTTTATGCTTAAATGGCATTGAGATTAAATATCGCTGTTTTAATAGGTTTCAGTAGGTACCTTTTTGTCCTTAAGGTCCTGAGTATAATCTTTTTGTGCGTATTGTAAAATTGATTTATGATAGGAAATAATAGTGAAATATAAAAATTTCAATAAAAACACATGCTTTTTAAATGCATGCTTTTTGCATTAACACAGCCCAAAAAAAAAAAGACCCTAAGGATGCACAAGGGTTAAACTATTATGTACTTTAAGCCTTTAGGAAGTCAGTCCTGTAAACATGATCAGTGATTTGTTCTTGAGAGTCACTATCGTTTCATGGATTCACAGGACTACATGCGTCAGGCTGGTGAGGTGACTTACGCAGACACTAACAAGGGCCGCAAGAACGAGGGGGTCATTGAGTTCAGGCAGTACTCCGACATGAAAAGAGCCCTGGAGAAACTGGACGGCACCGAGGTCAACGGAAGGAAGATTCGGCTCATCGAGGACCGGCCTGGTGCCAGACGCCGCCGCTCCTACTCTCGCAGCGCCTCCAGGTGCAAACAAATCAATTTTATAATTGAATTACGTTGCTAATGTGGGAGACATTTAACTGATAGTTAACTAAGACTTTGCATGTCACAACTTGATGTCAGGATATTAATGATAGGCTAAGTGAACTTTGCTTGTAGTAAAAGCTTCTTTAGAGTTTCACAGTGAACACGTGTGTGTAAAGTTGCTTGCTCTCATCCCTCAGGTCACGCTCCAGGAGCAGGAGGTCTCGCAGGAGCCGAAGCCACAGCCGAACCAGTAGCCGCTCAAGGTAGACAACTCAAGTGAATTAAGACTTCAGTTTTCCACTGTGAACTTGAAGAGAAATAAAATGACTTTCTGTTTTAGAAAACATTTAAAGCTCTGGTTGGTTGTGTGCAATAAAATGCTTTCATAGGATATTATACAGAAGTCCTTCTTAAGCATGTTAATGCACTCGGTGCTCATCTAGGTAACACCTTTTGCAAATTTTGTGGCCATGCAGGCACCGCTCATATACTTAACTTGAGGCGTCATAGGGGTGAGAAATATATCTATTGAATTATAAAACTGTAAATTTGAGTATTGTAGTGAAGTATTATGGTTGTGCAAAATGGTCAGAAATGACTCTTCCAAGGCCTGGGTGATAAATGGTATCGGAATTTATTGACCGTACACCTTCATCGATAATGATAGAAAAAATGTTCAATATAGCGCACGATATTGGCACGTGCTATGAATGACAAGCAGACTAGGGCTGCCACTAACGACTATTTTTATTTCGATTAATCTATCGACTAATTTATCGATTAATCTAAATTATTAATTTCCCCCACAAAAAAAAAAACACTTTTAAAGAACATTTTATTAAACTTGCAACTTTGCCATTCAGTAGTGTACCATAAAAAAGTATAAATGTAAACAAGCCATTGACGAAATGTAAAACTAAAAGAGTAAAAATGTAAACAAACCTAATAAAAATGAAATAAAAAGAAAATAATTACAGAAGTCTGAGAAAGTCAGCATGTTCTTAATGTCAATATATCCACATGTTCTGGGCTTCTGTTCATTACAGCTGTGAGTGCAACTACAAAGGGAAAAATAATCTTTAAAATAAAGTTTCAATTAACCCCAACAGTTGGGTTTTCACATGAAATAAATGCAATGTTTAGAGTCCCCCAAACTCACAACAACATGCACAGATGGAGTTTGAGACGCTCCACGCATGTAAATGAAAGCAGTTCCTGTGAACGGAGCTGCTGTGAGACGCACGTGCGTAACCTACACGCCTATAACTGCATCACATATAATTATTTAATTAAATCGTTATGCTTAATTCTGATTTTTAATGGGGTTTAATATATCATGAGGCCTTGGAAAACAGTCTAATAATGTGTTTTATGGATTCTCATCCTTGAAATGCACCACTTCCGGTATTTTGCCGGTTAGTCGACGCAGGCAAAATGAAGTCGAGGATTTAAAAAAATTTAATAGTCGAATAGAATCGACGAATCGCGACAGCCCTAAAGCAGACAGCACACAAGAACACTTGATGAAATGAGTGCTGTGCCTGCCTGTGAGGAAGAGATTGGGAATAAAAAATAAATATTAGTCGAATCTGAAATACAAATTTGCATTTGAATGCAAAAAAAGTGCAATCGAATGTGAGGTGTGTTGTCAGGGAGAGTCATCAGCGGCGCACGAGATCGTTGTTGCATTTTAATGTTTTGTTAGTCTAACCCACGAGACGCGCCGCTGCTGCGTTATTCATTTAAGATATTAGAGAAATATAAAAGCTCAATCCGGAGAAAATCTTGATTAGGTTAAAGGGGTGGTTCACTGGTTTTTTTCTAGGCTTGATTGTGTTTATGGGGTGCTGTCTAACATGTGTTAATGCTTATCTTTTTTAAAAACGAATTTTTCACATAATTGACCTCTATTCCACACCGCTCTGTCCCTTCTCTGAGAAACGCGCTGATCATTTCCTGCTTTTATGAAGCCCCGCCCTCAGAAATAGGCGATGGGCTCTGATTGGTTAGCTGGCCCAGTGTGTTGTGATTGGCTAAACCGCCTCTAGTGCGTGTCTAAACGTCCCACCCCTCACCTCAGCGGCATGTGCTCCGGTTGTATTGTAAACAACGGCATTGTTAATATCGCTTATCAGTTTGAGCCCGATTGAGAAGCAGAGGATATTATTGAAGAAGATCGTGCAGAACCTGTGCAAGCATGGCTTTTAATGGTAGGCCCATGTTTTTTGTTGTTGTCTCATACTTTTAGATACGCTGTTATTTGTAAATGCTACTGCTTATGTTAGCTTTTAATATACGGTTTTATCCTGAAAAAAGCTTTAATACAGTACGGCAACTGCACGCACGTCCATGTTTAGGTAGGCCTATGTTTTTTGTTTGTTATACGTATCGTATTTTGACTATGCTGGTGATACACAGCCCTCCTGCTTATGTTAGCTTTTAATATATACGGTTTTATCCTGATTAAAGCTTTAGTACAGTACGGCAACTGCACGCACGTCCATGTTTAACGCTTCTCAGCTATGTGAAAAGTGTATAATTGGAACAGATCATTGTTATACTTGTTGTAGTCCCTACCAGCCATTTTTGTAGGCATTAAACTGCCAGAATTTTAAAAGACGATATCTCCGTTTGCATTGAACTTTCAGCTTCGTAACTTTGCAGATATTGTTTATGCTCAAACAGCAACATTACACACTAACTAACGTTAAAAAAGTGAAATCGCAATCATCCACCCCTTTAAAACCGAAACCAAGCCAAACCGTAACAGAGCGCATATTCAGCGCATTTTTAGACAGACAAATATGACTGCTGTACTTGCATCTCAAGATGTATTGAAAGCCATGCAAAGTTAAGAGTTTAAACCTTTAGAAATATGTTGCGAATTTGTGGAGGTTTATTCCATTTCACTGCGTCATGTTTTTAAATTAAATTTTTGTATTAAGCAATGCATAAATAGATGATACTGTTTTGTTCATAATTGTTTATGCAATTTTACGGAATTATATTTGATTTGTTAATTTAGACGTTATGCACATTTTTATAGACCGTTATTTCATTGCATTGACAATTTAATGCGCTGCATTATTTTGCTCATTGCACCTTCCTGTGGCCTCGGGAGACAAGCCAAAAGTTTCTTTAAGACTTATTTAATCTGAATAAACATAAAGACGATATTTGTTTAAATTTTATTTTGTGTTTGACTGTTAAAACAAAAAAATTATTTGTTGTTTGTCTTAATAAATTGGATAAATTAGAAATACAGTGGTTAAATTGAAACTTTGTTTTAAAAAAGGTAAAGGTAAAAAAAAAAAGTCAATAGTTATCAATACTATATGAAACATTATATAATTTATAATTTTTTTTTTAGCTATATCGCCCAGCCCTAGTTCCAATACACTTAAAATTCATGGTAAACAGGGATTGAAATTAACTTTTTTACTCACCAGCCAATTTGGCTACTAAACAACGTCATGTTGCTCAGAGACGCAAAACAGTACTGTGGCTGTGTTTGGAATGTTTTTTTTGTTGGCGAAATGGCACAGAAATAGCGCAAAAACAGCCAATATGTATTTGCGCTAAACCTGTGCAGATTTGGCCTGCATGAACTTCCCCAAGAAATTAATGAGTGAACATAATTTACGAAAAGTAACCCGCCAAATTGGCTAGTGATTTGACAGCGTTACCCGCCACAGCTGATTTTTACCCGCATTTGGCGGGTTGGCGGGTGTTAATTTCAAACCCTGATGGTAAATATCTAGTTACGGTTGCTAATGCAGTTTTTTTTATTTTATTATTTTTTTTACTTTATTTCTACAAGGAGCAGTGCTCAATATTGATTAGTGCTCAAATTCACTAAAATAGTATTTGAGCCTGAAAGCAAAAACTTCCTTTCCTACACATGATATGCTCTGCATTGCAAATTTTCACATTCAAGTTTCTACATTCTCTTATGACAGTAGTATAAGCACAGTTTAGATGCATGAATCCACTAGAGGGCAGTAATTTCAATAATAAGATCTGTGTGGCTTCAAAGGTGCTAGCTAATATGTGGATTTCTCTCTTTCCAGAGCCTCAGGCTCACGATCACGCAGCAGGTCAACCAGCAAGAAGGCAAAGGGCAGGAGCAGTAGGATGGAGGAGAGCAGTAATGGAGCTCGCAGGGGAGGTGAAAGCGCTAGGGATAATAGCACGAGCTTAAGCCCCCCGAGCAAAAAGAGCAAACGGGAGAACAAGAGGGCTCGCTCCTCTTCTCGATCCAGGTCCCGTTCCAGATCTCGATCCAAATCGGAGAACGACAAGGATTTCTCCCGAGAGTCTGGGTCCAAATCTCAGGAGGCAAACAAGAGCAGCGATGAAGGCCGGGCGACTGAAAGGCCGCACCGCTCTAAAGCTCATTCTCGATCCAGATCACAAACGCCACCAGATGCTGATCTGCGGAGGGAATCCAGATCCAGATCCAAATCTCGCTCTCATTCACGCTCGCGGTCTTATTCCCGATCTCGATCCCGCTCAAGGTCACGTTCTTAAATTTAAAAACAAATATACAAAATTTCCGATTGGCATTTTTTTTCTTGTTTTCCAGTCTAACTAAACATCTTTAAAACAAGAATATATCTTGATTTTTATTTTTTTTACCCCATTGACAATTTTTGTCACTAAACGGTTAGATTTGTGCTATAAAAAAGACAATTTGTGGTTGAGGTAAGAAAATAATCTGAATTCAAGATATTATCTGAAAACAAATCTGAATATGTTACTTTTTTGTGAAAAGCAAAACGGTGCATCTTGTTTTTAAATATTTTTCTTGAAAATGACAAAAATAGACTGACATTTGTCTAAATGTGTCTAAATGTTGTTCTACCCTACGTTTCTCTTCTTTGAAGCAAACTGCATTTTTTTTTTTTCTTTTTTCCTTTTTTGTCAAATAGGTAGTATTAGGGAAATTGCTTGCGTATTCACATTTCAGTATTTACTGGTATTGTTAACCTTATGCATCATTTTTAGTTGTTTTTATTTTAAAATTGCTTGCAATATATTTTATTCATAAAATTAAACCAACAGTAGATGTCCTTGCCTTCGCATTGTGTATTTAGAAATGTACCATAGTTGTTGTTAAGCTGGGGCAGAGTTTATGGTCTTTTTACAACAACGTTCTCCATACAAAAATAATAAAAAACCACTGCCTCACAATACTGTGTCCATTCAGTTCATTTACAAAGGTGTTTTGTGGTGGGTTTACCAGTATTGCAGAGTCAAATTTATAAAAACTGTTTAAAGGAAATTGACTCATTTCATTCCAAACCAGTATGAATATGGAAAACAAAAGATGGTTTTAGACGGTGTGCTGCTATTTACCATTCAATGAAACAGAAAGATGTCCAAACACTGAAAAGGGGGAAAAAAGACTTTAAATTCCCTACTGTCTTCTCTCTAATCTCATTTTTGCTTGAGAAGTCTAACCATTACCTTGACTTTGTGGTGGGTTTACCAGTATTGCAGAGTCAAATTTATAAAAACTGTTTAAAGGAAATTGACTCATTTCATTCCAAACCAGTATGAATATGGAAAACAAAAGATGGTTTTAGACGGTGTGCTGCTATTTACCATTCAATGAAACAGAAAGATGTCCAAACACTGAAAAGGGGAAAAAAAGACTTTAAATTCCCTACTGTCTTCTCTCTAATCTCATTTTTGATTGAGAAGTCTAACCATTACCTTGACACCATTGACCTCGGGTAATTTTTTCAGTTAAAAATGAACTTTCCCCACAAGATGTCGCCAACAGTCAGAGAAGAGAACAAAAGCTGTCCGGTATCTGGTATGTCAAATATACTTGTGTGCCAGCTTTTCCATATCATTTTCCTCTTCTGTTCCCTCAATATTACATTACAAACCTATATATATTAATGTCCACCAACAAGCTCGGAGAGACTTTACTCTTCAAAACCACAAAGAGAGTAATATAGCCTGTTGAATATTTGTGTAATGTGCTCTGCCTGACTATGGAAAGCGAACTGAAGTCTGGTCACTCCACTGAGTCTCGACGAAGGCGGCGCTCTCCTCAACGCTTTACTGAGGGGAGAACACGAAATGTGGACACTGGTGAACGGACAGACGGTGAATACAGATGATGGAGCGACATTTACCTTATCTGCCTTTAGAAAGTCAGTTCTTTTAACCCTTCAGTGTCCTCTTCTGGAGAGGAAGAGCTGTCATGGGAGACGCGCGGCACTTCGCACGCGTCTGGATTGATGGAGAACCGCGAAACTTCGCAGCGGGTGAAGAACATCTCGAACATGCGTGTCCAGCGCGGTAGAACGATGGAACGCTGACGATACACATTGTAACAAAGGCAAGTAAACGCATTCTCTATATCTCGCCTTTGATACATTTGTAACCAGTAACGCCGCCAATATCAATACAGCAACTGACTTGACCTTATTAGAGGTCGATAGATTTGTAGTGTTATTGGTGGAGTCTAATCTCAAGTTTGGACGCAAATCGAGAAATGGTGCCTTCAATATGTAGAACTGTTTAATTCCATTTGATATACAGAGAGGGGCATATATTTATTAGAATGAATGAATTTGAGATTGAACCCACTATTAAGAAAAAAAAAAGAGATGTTTTGATGTCTAAGATCATTTTAGCACAAGCTGGTCAATCTTTGAGAAGCGTCCAGAAATGTGTCTGAAATGATAATGAATTACAACAAAATTATGGATCACATTTGGTGCATTTTTTTTAACATTATATATATATGGTGCATTATATACGCATGCTCAATTGAATAAGAAAAAAAGTTTTTTTTTGTTGTTGTTTTTTTGTGATGTTACAGCCACAACAATGTTTTATGAGGCTTACTGCAATGTCAAAAATAACCTTTTCTCTTCATTTTACATGCATTATGGAAATCAGTCTGTCACAATCAATTTAGACTGTACATGCATTTATGCCAATGATGGCAGGAATATTTGAGTGTTCAGACACGAATGTATGTGACAGTCAAGTTCAGCTCCACATGCAGAATCCTGTCTGCAAAGAGATGACTTGGGTGCTTAAATAATAATCTGTACAAATAACCAAACAATAATTTGAAACATTCAACACAATTTGGATTGAACGATTGATCTACATCTGCTGTTTATATTTTATACTCTTGTATAATTTCACCCATTTGGAAACCAGAGTGAACAGCCATTAAAAGTAAACCTGAACTTGGTAATGGAAAAAAGAGGTCTGGAATTCATCAATCCAGCCTTTTGATGAATCAGTCCAAACATATGCTCCGAGATGCGTGTACTATAGATTGTTTTTCTGTGTGCATCTCATTTTACTTGTGGAGTTTGACATTTGCATAGTTGTAAAGGAAAAATTTCAGTAGTTTATGATGCAGTATTAATTTCAAAAGGGAATTGGTGCCAAAATTACATATTATTATTATTATTATTATTATTATGATTATTATTATTATATACAGATTTTGCCACAACCTCAGTGTTTACGTTTGGTCATTAACTTTGTATTTTTAGAATACTGACATGTTGCTTACAAGTTCTATCTGATTTAAGTATTCTAGCAGAACATTCAAAGCATTTCCCATGAGTTTAAACAAACCAAGTGAGTTGGCGGAATTGTAAATGACATTTTCAGAGTTGTTGAGAAACCTCTGCCAATGGAGCGTTTGTTATTCCAAAGTGAATTAGCCACATATAATTTCTCATTTATGGACTGTTGTTTTTCCCCCACATTCTTTCTCAGCCAAAAGTGGCATGGACTTTGGAGATTCTTAGTGATTCAATTTATTTTTGCCTCGGTCAATGCAATGAGCGCAAGGCCTCCCCTGCACACCTGTTTCTTCTTCAAGTTAAAATCAACAACATAAAGAAATGACCTAAAACCAACTAAGCTTGTTTAATATATGGAGCTCCCTTTGGGAACCCAGCTGGGTACTTTATCTGTCAGTGTATTAAAGAAATATGTCATGCCTTAAATCTAATGCAACAGTTTACAAATTGTTTGAGGGACTGGGAATACTCTCACTGCAATAAAACACAGCATCATCCTCTTTACTTCTAAGTATATTTAGAGCCTATACAATTTATTTAAATACGATCTATGATTTGTTTGTGGTACACCATCAGAATGGTGTTACTCTATGTCGGGGGTGCCCAATCGTGCTCCTGGCGATCGACTGTCCTGCAAAGTTCAGCTCCAATCCTAATCAAACACACCTGAAGCAACTAATTAAGGTCTTCAGGATCACTTGAAAATTAAAGGCAGGTGTGTTTGATTGGGGTTGGAGCTCAACTTTGCAGGACAGTCGATCGCCAGGAGCAGGATTGGGCATCCCTGCTATATGTATACATTATGTTTCTGAAATTTTAACTAAATCTTTGATTCTTTGTGCCATTTATCTTTGATTTTCCCATCAAAGTGCAAGATGCACTGGTTCATACATTGCCAGTCTTTTTTCCTGTTATTTCACTTAAAACTCATCCAACAGTTATGCAAATACAATTAAAGTCCACGGGCTAATCGTACATTTCATTAAATGAGTCAAGAGCTTGATTTGTATTTAACCTGAAACATTCCTTTAATTTATTACTATGTATTAAGTGCTTTTTGCAGGCTGTAAAGTAGAAATCACTGTGCATGTTTTCTTAAATTATTTAAAACAAGACAAGCCCCTATGGATTAAATATTAATAGCAGCCATTATAACAAACAAGTCTGAGTAGGACTAAAGAAAAAAAAAATCCCAGGACCATTAGCATCAATGTTTCAATTTACAGTAAACAAGGGGTTATAGTAGTTGTAGCACATATTTCATATTTGTTTAGGAATCTGATGCAAACATTATGATGAAAAACGTGAATGCATTGCTGAATGATTGTCAACACTCAACCTTAACCTTAATCTCACCTTTCCCTCTTCACCTTTTCAGACTCCCATTAGGGACCATTACAGACCAGCCTGTGCCATGAGGACTCAGAAGTCCCGCGGCCGGACGTCAGCCACACCTTCCCGCCAGCGCTTGCCACGTTTCAGTCTTCACACCAGGAGAAAGAAAGAAGGTGTAATCCAGGGAAAGCTGCGTATCCGTTCCATGCCAGGTGCCTTTCTGGTGCTTGGGGTAGTGGTTGTTGTTGTTGGCACCACTCTTGCCGTGGCAGGCTACTGGCCGTACAGGGCCCATCGATCATCAGTGGACACGACAGAGGAAGGTTCCTCTGGAAGCGCATCAGGATGGGGATTAGGGTCCAAAGGACTGATTTCCGCAGCAAGTCTGGTTCATAGCGAAAGGATGAAACTACTAGGACCTGTCATTATGGGAGTGGGACTCTTCATACTTATTTGTGCCAATACGGTACTCTATGAGAATCGGGATAGGGAAACTCAAATGCTTCTGGCGCAGATGCGGAGCGTCATTTGCTCTGTTTCTGCAGCCGTGCCCTCGGCAGACCTCTTGCAGGTGAACTCTCTTGCCAGCCACTACCAATGGGTCAGCAGTTTACCTGCAGCCCATCTGAACATCCTCTGCCTGCAAGAAATGTCCAGTTCGGAGCCTCTACTCCAAGTGAAGAGCATAGATGAGGAGGACAGCGTTCAGCAGCAAGACCCTGTGCACACTGAGGTCCTTCATCATCAGGACTCTTCCTCCACGCCCTCGATTCACACCTCCAACTCTTGCAACAACAGCAAGGAGGTTTTTTGCACAGAGGAACGGGGGACCAACTCTGCACTGGATCTGCGGCGAGAAAGTCACTTTGGACTGAGCAACTGTATGACTGCATCCTCGATGTCCACACTGGGTGGGGAGGACTTGGAGACCTTTTGCATCCCACCCAGACGCTCCTACAGCATGAGCCACAGGACTAAACCTCAAATTCTGCCCAGGGATCTGGTGCATCCAGAGGACAAGTCCTTGTCTTTGACGGGTCACCATAGACTGCTTCCAAGGCAGTCCAGCTCAGAGGTGTGCGTGAACATGGTTGGCATTACAAGCCTTGACCTTATACCGGTGGAAGAGCAGAAGCACCGCAGCTGGCCTCAGCTCGACCTCGGAAGCGCCAGGAAGTATCTCAAGCTGGAAAACAAAGAGGACTCTGTGGACAAGTTCCTGGACCAGCTTGAGGAGCAGTGCTTGCAGTTGAACAAAAGCTACGGCTCAGGTCCCTTCCAGTGAGCCGAGGTTTAATCATTACATCAAGGTTAATGGCTTGGCAGATCAGAAGGAGCCTTATATAGTATACACTTGGAATAACCCAACCAACAAATGGGTGCAAGTTTCCAGTGGATATTCTTTGCACAGTTTCTGGAATCCCTTGAGGCCAACTAATTTGCTCATTTCTAAGACCTAGCCATTTATCTCACTTGACTAGTTTTGGTAACTAGCTTGTTCGGAGATTTGCGGAGTATGGAATTGTATGACCTGCTGCTCTTGACGGTATGGAGATATAAGCCCACGTCCTGAAGGAGACTAGGGATGGAGGTATTTTACAGTCATGGGAATGTGCTAAACAGCTCGTGATGTCATAGATGATTGGATGGATCCCAATTGGAGGGATCCATTTGTTATTGTTGCCCTACTTGTTGCTAGGACACAGCAAGCAGCATTACTTAACCTACAAGGTAGAATAAACGAAGACCTCGGCAGTGACTAGATTCAAAGTAAACACATTTCTGACTTCCGAATTCCGAATAGTTATAAAGGCCAAAAAATGGAAAATGCTGGTTATTTGACCAAAAAAAATGGATTCATCCAAACTGCGTGTCTACTATTGGATTGTCCATTAGAGTTCATTTATATGGTTAAGGTAAAGCAACCTCAGTTGGAGTGTCTGTAAATCTTTCGTCTATGGTTTCCCTGAGTATCTGTTCTTCTTGTATTTCATCTTTCCTCCATTTCTGCCTGCCGGCAGTGAAACAGAAGCATCGACGATGAGGGCACATTGCCCTCTTGGCTTCATTAACTATGGTGATCAGTGTTTTTGCATGCACTAATGCGGGTACGTAATTGCTTTCCCTTTAAAGGGCGGAGCTGGACCGAGCCCCTCCTCTTTGCAGTGAGAATGTGTAACTTCACTCTGTTTACAAAAACAAGGCAGTCACCCTGTCTCTATTTCGTCCGTGTAGCCTGTTTTGGTACGCTGTGTTATTTGCCGTGTGTTCTCAATGTATACTGAGCAATATCCACAGTCTGACTGACCAATCAGATCCTTTACAACACCTTTGAACTGAATGCCCATGCCTGTGTTGCAAATAAAAGGCAAAACAAAACCACTTTAAATGTAAGCGTTTGGTTGCTGTCCATGATTTTACGGTGATGCAAGGTAGCATCAGGGGGTCAAGGTGTGGCTTTTAATCTGCGGCATTTTTTACCCCTGCTGGTAGATGCTATAGCCAAAAGCTTCTTTCTTTGTCAATGGACACTCATATGCAACATATAAGTCACATTTTTAGCTGTGACAATTTTTTTAGATCTTATATACAGTGATTCATCATGTGACATTTCCAGCTCAGAGGATTGTCTCATAAAAAAAAGAAATAGAAGTTTCTAAAATTGAGTATATATGAAGGTGACAGAATACAGGTTAGAAAATATCTTTTAGAATGACATTCAATATTGAACAAACAATAACGTTGTAATATTTGCGTACTGCATTGTGATTGGTCGTCTGTCTTAGATCTATTTGTATACTGACTGATTGTTCTTTTTTCTTGTATCTTTTAACCATCCATAGTCACTAGAGGAGTTGAGTTGTGTGTTGTTTTCTGCAGACAACAGAAAACAAGGCGCATATTTCATTTACTTGATGCAGCATTGCAATGCATTGGAGAAGAACTCAGCCATGCACTTTGTTAGATGTGTATGTGCAAGATTATGGATGTTTGATGTTTGTAACCATTTGGCCTTAAAAGCAAGGCCTGATTCAGTGATGATGGATGAAAGCAGTGTGAAAGAGATTTGCTTTAGTTGAATATATTTCCAAGGTGCTTTTATTGATATTAGGCTACTCAGACATTCTGTTTTTCTTCTACCCAACTTTAAGAAATTAATTCAGTATAAACTACTTATTGTTCAATCTCCATTCAAACTTTTCAACAAATTTGTGATCAAAGTCTGAAAATCTCCCCTTTCATTGTTAAACATGTAGAATTAATTCAGTATGAATTTGCAAACTGAATTATGACTGGACGTTTTGTTCTTACATTTTTACAGCTTTCACTTCATGTTACTATCAGTCTTTCCATGTTTCTTCTATCTATATTTGGGTTTACAACTTTTTAAAATATCATGTTACTTTTTGTTTTGCCTGCCTTTTCCATCAGGAAATGCAAATCTAGGTTTATTTTTGGACATTTTGTCACTTTTATTGATAGGGACAGTGGAAGAGGTAATGACAAACTCCAGTTCATATCACCTGCATGAACCTCAGTACATGATGAATGTCATACACCGAGCACAGTGTTTTCACAGTTTCCGATCTTCCAAATTGAATTTTACAAAATGTCTTGAATAGCTCTGCTCCCAAAATCTAGAATACGGAAATAACTTAGACTGTAATTTCTGATCACACTGCAAAAAAAGTGATGTTCTCCCTCTGTATTTTTTGTCTTGTTTTCCAGTTTAAATGTCTAAAGTTTCTTAAACCATGATACATTTACTTGTTTTCTGTGAAAAATCAATTTGATTCAAAGGGAAAAGAGGTTTTCATACTCCATCCTATCTTTGATTTTAGAATGATATTTGTTTTGGAAAGTAAAACAAAAATACTGAGGAAAATCTTTGCAGTGCATGCAAAATTTAATGCCAAAACATTATGAATTTAAGCAACAATCATTACTAGTTCCTGTAGCTCGACTGGTAGTCGATCATGGGGGTCATGGGTTTCTTTCTAAAAGAAATTCACACTAAGTGACATGACATTTCAAGACATGCCCTGCAATCTGACTTGCTATATATACTTCATCTCAAGCCATTGTAAATGTGTAAACTGTTTTATGTTTTTCGTTCTTTCTTTTTTTGCTTCATCAACTGTTGCTCAGACAAGTTTCACAGAACATCTCATTGGAATGAACTGAAGATTTCTGTGAAGAGCATAATTTTCAGTATGTTCATTGTAGAAAAAAAATGTATATTATTTTTACGCAGGCTTTAATGAAGTGTGACTTGCAAAGCATTTTTTCATCTTTTCCTTTCTTGAAGCAATTTCTAAATTAAGAAGTAACATGAAACTGAAAAAAAGCTGAAATCGGAATCAGGGTAATCACTTTTCACAGATAATGCTTATAACATTAATTATAACCCAGTGGGCAATTGATGTTGAAAAGACATCAGACTGACATCAAAACTGACGTCAAGAAACAGGTCAAATATGCAAATCAAGCTGACGATCAAGTCATGACTAATATTTGATGTCAAATTGATATCAAGGTGTCTGCTGGGACGTGAACAGGACATTTTCTAATAGTTCTGCAACACATATACTATGGTAATGCATGCACTTTTGTTACTAGCAACACCTTAATTAATATGTAAATGAATTAATGTTATGTTATTAATATGTATTTACCTTTAAGGAAAAGGTAGATGTTCTTACTAATTTAAAGTTAAAATAGATTGAAAGTAAAAATTTTAATTAAAATAGTTTGAAAGTAAACCAATATTTTGTCCATGTAAATATTCAAACAATCAGGATTTATGGCTTACAAAAGTCTGATAATTTGGCAGATCACAATAACTTGAGTTATTATGCATGCAGCTTTTATTAGAATATTACAGAATATAGAATATCACTAGAATATTATGGAATATTCCAGAATGTTACAGAAACGTCTAGAATGTTCCCATACGTGCAAAAGCAAAATATCTTTTTTTTTTAAGTATAAAACATTATACTAAACCAATGTTTAATAATTAATGATAGAAGTTCTAAAAAGTCTAAAAACACCATAGAATTACAGAAGAACCATAAAAGTGTAACTGAAACAAATTTTTGTTACATTGTGGAATCCACATAGATTATTTTCACTTGTCACACTACAGGACTGCAGAAAATCCTGCAAAAAAAAACTAAATAGTAACCAGTCATAGCAGCTAAGAATAACTTTATTTTATACAGTCATGCACATTTTACCCAAAAAATTAAAAATAAATAAATACCCCAACTTCCTAAGTTACAACTCCCTTTGTATATAACTGTCTTCCAAACTGATGAATGTAAAACATACAGAAAAAAAGCAGACTGAAGTTTGGTGCGTATGGTTCAGCTTCTGTAATGCAAGAGGAAGGAGGAGGGGAAGAGAAATTCCCCTGCTGTAATTATCCTCAGCAGTGTTTTTGTCAGGGGCCAACTTTTCCCCCCCTTATTGGGTTTTATGGCTCCTTCCGGGCAGGTATGCAGTCCCTCGTGATCTCTTCTCATTTAATTAGACATTTACAAGATGGCTTCTGCGATTCTAACAGCTTGTAAATCTAGCAGGCAAGACCCAGGCCTTTTTTTTGCCAAAAATTCAATGAGGAAGAGTTGTATGTAGGTGGAGAGGAGGCAGAGCAGAGGACTAAAGCGCAGAACCGTTATTTGTCTCTGTGTGAATTTGAATATGATGTTTCAAACAATGGCAATGCTACCCAGCTTGGCGTTATATACAGCTACAGTGTGGACTAGATGACATTTTGCTGCACTGCTATGTCTCGGTAGATATATTTGCATATATCAGAGGGTAGAATTGCTTTATCTTACATGTGAGAACAAGACAGAAACATGAAGCCACGTGAAAATACAGCGCATGTCCCAAACAAGATGATGATGACTATTTGACAAAAAGTGAAGTTTGGTTATTGTTTATCATTTGCTGAGCAACTTTGCAATTTGCTATATTCTAAAATATGCAGTCTGACTCATCCAGTCAGAATTTAGAGTGGCAATCTGATTTATAATATATTTAATTAGTTTTATAAATGTTATATACACCGGTGTCAAACATATTATTCATTTGTCATGAATACTGTTTTGTATTGCTTCCATCAAGTCCTACATAAAAAAAATTAATAATTTTCATTTGTAATTATTTAATTTTATTTCAAGTATTTAACACGTGCTATGCTGAAAATCCTTTACCTAATTTAGAATTAATATAAAATATTTTCAATATTTGTTTGTGTGTGTGTGTACATATATTTTCAATTAGAATTAAATTTCAATTAAAAATTGAACTGATTGGTTGTGGGCCTCGTTGATCGGAGCTTACGCACCTCTTTTTTTGTGTGTGAAAAAAGCATTATTTATGGACAATTTTGGCAATATTCACTCAAAAAGTGCATGGTGCATGAGCTCCGAACAATCGATCTGTTCCAAAAAGAAAATGATTTGAAAGAAAACAATTTGATTGAAAAAGATTAAATCTAATATTTGGTAATAATAAAGCATAACGAGAAATCTATAAGCAATTTTTTTGCAGGCTGGTAAGTTGACAGGGAACATCGGTGTGGTAAAATAATCCCAAAATTAAAATAATAATAATAATAATTCTAGTAATTAATTAATTTATTATATATATATATTATAAACTGGGATTTTGGCTATACCACCCACCCCTAGCTGCCTATATATTTATCTTGCTCTTACTATCTTTACCAACAATTATGCAGCTATTATGTTTGGCAGAGTTGTTGAAATTTATGGCAATCTTGGACCATGCTCTTCATCTCAGATAAATTGGCACGGCATTGCAGCTTGTGCTTTACCAGGCACATTCTCCTCTGGCACAGGGTTATTAACCACCCTCAGCATCTGCAGTGCATTAACAAAGTTTAGTAAAAGCTTGCACAGTTTCAAAGGTCCTGAAACACCTTAAACATGTCGTAGAAGTGTGTTAAAAACAACACCTCTCTGCGCTAAATGCAGCCAGATGCCGAGTTTGGGAAACACAGACTGCTGTTTCCCTTAAGCAGAGAACTGCAGGTCACAGTATTTTTAATACGTCATGTAACTGAGCACTTTGGGTCAGAGTGTGCTGTTTGAGTTTGTTTATATGTGTGTGTTCAGGATGTTAGCAGGAGGGTTGTATGAACGGCCTGGGTGTAATTGTGTTTTTACTGCTGCAGGTCCCAGAGGCACAGTTTTGTTGGCTTGTGTGAGGCCAGTCAATGGGATCCAGGTGTGACAACACACTCGCATGGTGATTCATTTTATGTTTTGGCGAGTTAGTAACTAATTCATATAAATTCACATGAATTGTACATTTAAGTACAACCTGCTTGCACCACTGAGTATTAGGATTAGGGGTTATATTATTATTAAAAAAAATTGTTTGGTAACACTTTATTTCGATATAGACCACTTTAGACGTTCTACTAACTATAAGTACTTTGCAACTACATGTCAACTAGCAGTCATTAGAGTATTACTATGGGTGCCGTCAGAATGCGAGTCCAAACAGCTGATATCTCAATAATCCACAAGTAATCTAAGTAATCAACAAGCTGCATGTTTGTAATAAACAAATCACTTTGCAACTACATGTCAACTAGCAGTCATTAGAGTATTACTATGGGTGCAGTCAGAATGCGAGTCCAAACAGCTGATATCTCAATAATCCACAAGTAATCTAAGTAATCAACAAGCTGCATCTTTGTAATAAACAAATCTGCCATTAAGACGTTTTTAACCTAAAACAGTTGCTTCTGGCTAAAAATGCTGGCATGTTTCAACCCAACTATGGGTCAAATATGGACTAAACTGACTGTTGGGTTACATTTTTAAATAAAAATTTTAACCCAACATTTGGGTTAGTCCATATTTGATCAAAAGTTGGGTTGAAACATGCCAGCATTTTTAACCAATAAAGGTTAACCTTAAAATAAAGGTTCCTTGTTGGCATTGATGGTTCCATGAAGAACCTTAAACCATTCTACAAAAGGTTCTTTATAGTGGAAAAAATTATCTTTCGATTATTAAAAATGTAAAATCACACATGGAAAAAATGATTATTTTAGGAACTTGTCACGAAAAGGTTCTTTGGAGAACCAAACATGGTTCTGGGCACTGCTGTGAAAACTCCTTTTGGAAGTTTTACTTTGCATGACTGCATGAAGCATTAATAACCATGAATCAAAAATGACAGTACAACAGGCTCGTTTGAGATGCGCCTCACCTCGCCTTGAAAGTAGATGAGAGTCAAGTCAAGTCAAGTTTATTTGTACAGCGCTTTTCACGATACAAATCATTGCAAAGAAACTTTACAGCAAATTAAGTTTCTACAATATTTAGTGGTCGCTTATCAGTGGTGACTGTCAATTAATGTACATATGGCAGAAATGTACGGAAAAATCAATTTAAGACGTAATAAAACAGACGATGAACACTATTAACAGCAATTATTATATGATGCAATCAAACTTGTAGCAAAATGTGGTAGTTCTGTATGTTGTTTGAGGGTTGGCATCATCTGAGGTCCTCTGAGGGGTTGGCATCATCTCTTCTCAGGTGTTCTGGATCCAGACTGAAGCTTGTGTAAAGTAGACGGCTGCAGTGAGGAGAGGAGGGAAATAAGTGCAGACAAGACAGTGAATCAGACACCTAAAAAGGCATATATTGCGTGATTCACACTCATGCGCTTTGCAGTTAATAAACAAGGTGTAGTTTAAGTTCTTTATTGGCACTGATGGTTCCCGAAGAACCTTTAAGATTCATGGAACATTTCCACTGCACAAAGGATTCTATATAATGGAAAAAGATATGTCAGATTATTAAAATGTTCTTCACAATATGAAAAAAGTGGTTCATTTAAAGGGTTAGTTCACCCAAAAATCACCTTCAAACCTGTAAGACCTTCGTTCATCTTCAGAACACAAATTTAGATATTTTGGTGCAATCCAAGAGCTTTCTGACCCTTCATAGACAACAAGGGAACTACCATGTTCAAGGCCCAGAAAGGTAGTAAGGACATCATTAAAATAGTCCATGTGACATCAGTGGTTCAAACGTAATTTCATGAAGCTATGAGAATAATTTTTGTGTGTAAAGAAAACACAAATAACAACTTTATTCAACATTTTGTTCTCTTCCGGGTCAGTCTTCGCAGCGCGAATATCAAGATACATTCATGTGCTGCTGCTGACGCAGGAGTCGGTGTTCTGATGTAGAACCTGGATGCGCTGCGCCTTGTTTACAAGCAGAGGAAGATGCACGCTGTAAATAAAACCGTCTTTATAAACATGTCTGAAGATTTCGAGGATGACTTGCAATTTTTGCCCATCCTTACTTATTTGAACCAGAATATACAGACGATGAACTAAGAGAGATGGACGTTCCACACGCATGCGGTACTCTTGTGAACGTGCATTGAAGACTGACACGGAAGAGAAGAAATCATTGAATAAAGTTGTTTTTGTTTTCTTTGCACACAAAAAGTATTCTCGCAGCTTCATAAAATTACGGTTGAACCACTGACGTCACATGGACTATTTTAACGATGTCCTAACTACCTTTCCGGGCCTTGAACGTGTCAGTTGTGTTGCTGTCTATGGGAGGGTCAGAGAGCTCCTGGATTTCATCCAAAAAAATCGTAATTTGTGTTCTGAAGATGAACGAAGGTCTTACAGGTTTGGAACGACATGAGTGTGAGTAATTAATGACAGAATTTTCATTTTTGGGTGAACTATCCCTTTAAGATCTGTTCACTGAAAGGTTTTTGGGGAACAAAAATGGTTCTTCTACAACCCCCTTTTGGAAGCTTTACTTTTAAGAGGGCACCGTGCAAAATCCTGAACAGAGAGGCTAATGTTACTATGGCAAAAGATACACAGACAGACATATTTGTATATATATCAATATTTTTAAATATATTGGAATTTATACTTGCAATAAATAACTAAAAGGTTTCATAATAGGCTTGTTTGATATGATGCAAAAATCTGTACAAACAAGTGCAGAATGCATGCCTTTGTTTTTAAGAGTGTATTTCTTTTCTGGGAATTGTGCTATCAAACATGACTTTCTTTTCTAATGAAGGTCAAACCCCAATGACTTGTGACTTTCGCAGAAGCATATCATCTCTTTAAATCTCAGAACTCAAAAGTATCTTCTGTGTCTTAAAAGGCTTATGTCTCTATAGAGAAAATGAATGAGATTTTACTTCCGGAAGCCTAGTGTGGCACTCTATACCCATGAGGTTACTTCTAGAAAGGAGTTCTGAACACATTGTCTGCAAATCTATGCAAATATGACTCAGACAGGAGAGAAAGTGAAAAAAAAATCCAGGAGAAAGTCTTTGATGGAATTTCAGGCGAATGAGGCTTTTATGTTCCTTATAGAGAGTCCCACGGGTCTGCTGACGCTCCTCAATGAACCACTGTTCAGACAATGAGCGTATTTGGACTTTAAGTGAGAAGGATGAACAACAATATTCTAACAAGGCTGAATGTTTACCTGAATATTATCAGGGAAATGAGGGGAACGGTTCTTATTTGAATCTGTGAGCGTAACATTGAACGCATTAGATGTTTTGCATAAGACATTATTTTCATGACAATAAAGAACATTTTTCACTCAATTTCTCATCCTCAGACTATTATAAAACACCCTGCATTGCAGTAAAGTGAGTCTACTGAGAATCATCCTTACGTGTTGTGGGGCATTAAAATAATGTAATAATAATAATGTTAATAAAAAAATAAAAAAATCTTAATTGTTTCTGCATATTATTATTATTATTTTTTTTTCTTTTTTCTTTTTTTTCTTTTGATTTTGGGGTGAAATA